>NW_023601890.1:0-16240 GCF_014898055.3 Talpa occidentalis
GAAACTGTGCTTGCCTTTTGGTCGTGGACTGGTGAAACAGATGTGGGTGAGAGACCCGTGGGGAGGTGACAATGGCGGTTTTTGTCTTGATTTTGATTTTGTTCTTTTTCTCCCAGACTGGCTGGGAGGAAAGGTCTGGCTATTTCTACCCTTTCCTAAGGAAGGTGCTTTGTGGCAGCTTTTGGGCCTGCTCTGAGCCAATCCCATTTGGCTGGACTTTTGCCCAGAGGGGATGGGTAACTTGGGTGATTAATTTAGAAATTATATTCTTTGTCTTTTCTGTATAGTTACTAATTGTATTGAAGTTCCTTTCCATTAAAGGTGTTATGATTTGTCTTGATGTGGAAATGGCAGAACCTATTTAGAGCAGGCAGATTTGGGGTTCTGGGGTGCCCCTCTCCCTGCCCTGTAACAATTATAAAAAATTTTGGGTGAAAATATGGCATTTCCTGATAGTAAAGCAGGGGTGGACAGAGCAGCTGCATGTCAGTTAATGTCAAGCTCACCTCGTTTTTGTTTGTGTTTTGTTTTCTGTTTATTACTGAGGGGTGATGGATTATTGGAATAGAAAAATTTTAGAAGGAAGATACTGTAAGGACAATTTTAAATCTTTATTAACCCAACTATGGAAGGTTCCAGCAATCTAAGGTGGGGTCGGAAAAGGTGATCAGCCAGAGGTGGGGGCAGAGAGGATTATCAAACTTAGAAGACCAATCCATTCTGACACCAAGGCAATAATTTCCACAATAATTCCATCAAGGAACCTTATAAAAGAATACCCCTTACCCCAGCAAAATGCAGCTTTTTTCTTTCAGAAGCCTGTGTCTATGCAGACATCTCTCTTTGCTGTTCTCTTTTCCTCAATAAACCTGATGCATGCTAATGAAAAGGAACATTACTCAATTATTTGTCAGAGGGATCCAAGAAACCCCCCTATACTGAGCCCATCACCTGAATTCCATCAAGGGGTTTTCAATTTTTAGTTTGAACTGAGGCTCCTACTCATTTGTTGGTCTAAATGAACACATTTAACCATTTTCCAATTTTTTAAATATTTATTGTGCTTAGTCAACAAGCTTCATATAGTTATAGGTAAAAATTAAAAAATGGTAAAAATAATAAGGCATTAATTCAAAGTCCAGACCCTTCCAGCTTTCAATACAAGATGCCTGGCGCCTCTTTCATGGTGCAAGGGGGTAAGTCTCAGCACTATCAAGCTACTTGCAGCCACTGTGGCATGAGTTCCATGCCCAGCCTGGGAGCTGGCCCACATAGTACAATAGATCTCTCCAGTCTCACCCACTGCTAACCTCAGCAGAGTGTCTCTGCATCTCTGGCCTACAACCCCATCTTGTATGCATAAATAAATAAAAATTTTACAAAATAAACAAGTACAAGAGGCCTGAAACTTGTACAAAATTATGGGAAGAAAAAGACAAAATTTTGAATGGAGCAATGACATTTCATAAAACAAAATTTGAAATAACTAATAAAACCTTCCTGTGACTAGTTCATTGCCTTTAGAAAAAGAAACATAGAACATAATAGAATGAAATTCCTGTGTTCCAAGACAACTTGTCACAATCAATATAAATCTAGTGTCCTACTGTAACAGGGTGGTCCCCAGGAAAGGGGGAGTTTTCCAGGTTTCCTGTCCCACACAAAGGAGGGTGGAGCTGAGCAGGGAGTAAAGAAGCTGCACAGGAGACTGAGGAAAGAAGGAAGCAGGATGGAGCCAGAAGACCTGGAGGAGGCACAGGGAGCCGAGAGACACGTGAAGAAACTGTGTTTGCATTTTGGTTGTGGACTGAATGACACACATGTGGGTGAGACCCATGGGGTGATGACAATGGCAGTTTTTGATTTTGCTCTTTTCCTCCCAGACTTGTGTGGTTGTTTCTGATACTTTTCTGTTGGTCCCCACTGGAAGATGCTTTAGACTTTTGGCAGCTTTAGGGTCTTGCTCTAGGCAAATCCTGCTTGGGTGGACTTTTACCCATGAGGGGACGGGTAACTTTGGGTGCTTGATTTAGAAACTATAATCTTTGCCTCTCCTGTATTGTTTACTAATTGTATTAAAGTTCCTTTTCATTAAAGTCTCATGTGTTTTGTGTTGATGTGGCGGTGGCAGAACATATTTAGAGCAAACAGGTTTGCAGAGTCTGGGGTACCCCTCTCCCTAGTAGGTAACACTGCCAAACAGAACACTTTCATTTTCTGTCTCATCCTAGAACTGAAAACCTGATTATTTCAGTGGAGGTTCCATAATAGACAAGAAATATGGTGATATCAAAATTTATATTGATTCATCTGTGGTAGTTCAACAGTGAACCTATTTCTGGGTAAGCTTGCAAACCATACAAGGTCAGAAACATCATAAATGAAGAGGGTGCTAAGGCTCAAGGAAAAGGAAGAAAGAAAAAACACTGAGGGCCTCCCCAGTGGCTCAGCGGTTGAGCGCTGGGCTGAGAACCTGCCTGCAGCCTCTGCTGCACCGGTTCGATCCCCGGCCACTGGCGAGGGTCCCACATGGCGCGCAGACATCTCCTGCCATGCCTGCTGCTCCCCTCAGCAGGGTATTTTGTCCGTCTGCCTGTTCTGTTCCCCACCCTGGCTCTGGTGAATCCTCTCACCCTCCCGCGCTTCTGACTGTACTCAGTGCTAGCATAAATAAATAAATAAATATTTAAAAGAAAAAACAAAAGCACTAGGAATAGCAAGTCATATGAGGAACCAAAGAATGCCAACAATATTTAAATCCCATTTTTTAAAAAGGGAATTTTATATTATTTTATTATTTTTTTAATAAATTCTATTTTTATATTCCCCATACACTTGCAATCCCCTTATTTTGACCCCAGTCCCTCCCCTGCCCGCCCCCACGCCCCATAGAGTGTCTCTGGTTCATAGTTTTGTTGATTTTGATTTTCACTTTCTTATAGTTATACATTTTCCTGGTCCCTTATTTAAGTTTTCTAGATTCCTGCTATGAGTGAGACCATCTGGTATTTTTCTTTTTCTTTCTGGCTTATTTTGCTGAGCATGATCCCTTCCAGCACCATCCATGTTGCAGCAAATTGCATGTGCTTATCTTTTTTGAATGCTGAGTAATATTCCATGGTGTATATGTACCACATCTTCTTGATCCAGTCTTCTATTTCTGGGCATTTGGGTTGTTTCCAAAGCTTAGCTATTGTAAACAGTGCTGCTATAAACATAGGGGTGCAGGTGTTCTTTGGAATTGATGTTTCTGTGTCCTTTGGGTAAATACCTAGGAGTGGAATTGCTGGATCATATGGAAGCTCTATGTTTAGTAGGTCCAGAAATCTCCACACAGCTCTCCATAGTGGTTGGACCAGTTTGCACTCCCACCAACAGTGCAGGAGAGTTCCTTTTTCTCACACCCTCGCCAACATTTGTTGTTGCTATTTTTTTAATATGTGCCATTCTCACTGGTGTAAGATGGTATCTCATGGTAGTTTTGATTTGCATTTCTAAAAAGGGAATTTTTTTTTGCTAAAAAGCTACCCTATAAATGAATTTTGTCAACTGTCTATGACAGTAAGTCACTAATACATAGCAGACAACTATTGCAATGTCTATCTGTGACCTTTATTGTTTTTGACAGGGTGACTTTCAAAGTGGCAATGATAGCAACAAATGTTGTAGTCTCAACCCATTTGAGCAATGTTGAAATGGAATTGTGTACCGACCCACAAATGGACATCCTCATCAACATTTCCACCCAAGACGTAAAGACACTCGAGTCTTCCCCATTTATCTTAGAATTTTTAGATTGTCACCATCTTCGGAGGAAAAATGGGCTATTACCTGTATCTCACTTGAATTTCCACACCACACCATTATGATGCAGCAAGATCATCAGGTGGGTGTCGCCACCGTGAGTCCTGTCCTCCTTTGTCAGGGCTCTCCTAAGACTTGGAGTGAAGTCCCAACCTGGGCCATGGGCGCGTGAAGGTCTGATCACTGTTGTGCTTTCAGCGCTCTGAGCAGAGGACTCAATGGAACAAGGTAAAAATGCACTGTGGTCTACCCAGGAGCTTGCCCTGCAGCTGTGTCCATCACACCATAGGTCCCGCTGGAGCTGGTCACTGCCTGGGAGGGAAGCTTCACAGACTCTCTGAGCACCTTCATCCTCCCCATAGCCAGAAGCTCTGCCCTGGGGGTGCAATAACCACACCATCTCCTCACTGGCCACAAGGGATTAGCGCCTGCCTGGCCATGTCATTCTAGGCATTGAGGCCCCTGACAGTTGAGAGAGGTGAGTAGGGTTGCTCCAGCACTTCCCCCCACCCCAGAAGATGCCAGGTCTGTGTTTCCACCTACACTGAATAAGGAGAGAGAGGAGCTGACTGGCAGGGGCACCAAGACTACCCCCTCTGCTGAAATGGAAGGTTCTAGGCTCAGGCAGGCCCAGGGGTATAGGTTTTTTTTTTTTCTGGCTCCAATACCTAAGCCAGAGTTTCCTCATCTGTACAAAGGAAAGTATCTCCTCAACTCTAGAGGTGGACATGACCCCTTCACCTGTTGTTGCCAAGTGCCCACTGTCTTCTAGATGCCTAGGACACGAGCTGAGCCGAGCCCACAGCTCAGGACACCCACGAGCAATCGGGGACACAGGGAACTTCACAACACACGTCTTTTTTTTTTTTTTTGCACCTCAGTAACATCTTTATTTTTTTTTTTTGCCCATTTTCTTTTTTTTTATAAATTTTATTTTTATATTACCCATACAATTGCAACCCCCCCATTCTGACCCCAATCTCTCCCTCCCGCCCCCCACCCCACCCAAAAGTGTCTCTGTTGATTTTGATTTTCACTTTCTTATAGTTATTCATTTCCTGGTCCCTTATTTAAGTTTTCTAGATTCCTGCGATGAGTGAGACCATCCGGTATTTTTCTTTTTCTTTCTGGCTTATTTCGCTGAGCATGATCCCTTCCAGCGCCATCCATGTTGCTGCAAATTGCATGTGTTTATCTTTTTTGAATGCTGAGTAATATTCCATGGTATATATGTACCACATCTTCTTGATCCAGTCATCTATTTTTGGGCATTTGGGCTGTTTCCAAAGCTTAGCTATTGTAAATAGAGCTGCTATAAACATAGGGGTGCAGGACCACACGAATTCTGACGGGAAGTTTGAGATGCCACAATCTTCCCTGTAAGGGGCACCTGACATGCTCCTGGCCAAGGGGGCATCATGCAGGGCTCCAGCGGAATGACCCTTGAAGTGGACTCGGTCAGGTGAATGGGGTGGGGAGAGAGAAGGAGGCTGTCAGAGAGGGGCCACGGGCCTGAGACAGCAGGAGCAGATGGCAAGACTCTCGTAAGCTTGTCTGGAGGCTTGGACTTTTAGCCTGAGTGAGGACATGGGAGTCACTGAAGAGCTCTTTGAGGCTGTAAATAAATGATGTGACCCACAGGTTTTCTTGTGAGGGCAGCGAGGACCGAGGGAAGGACTGGACAGTACTTGGGAAACATCCTGTTCCTCCCTTTCCTCTCCCCAGCCAGGTAAAGATAGGAGGATGTGAACCAACCCACCCAGGACAGCAGAGACATGCCCTTGCTCTCCAGGTAAATTCAGACCCCAGGCCCAGCTTCAGAAAGGACCATCCAAGGATGAGTGGGTCTGGCCCTGCCTTGTCCAGCAGCAGGTGATCAGCCTGCAATCAATGATTGTGAATTTTATGGACACATGTGACCAGAGACGTGGTTCTATCTTTATTATCAACTTCATGTTTTCCAACTTCACGTTTTGAATTTCCTGACTTAATTCCTGTCCTTGATTCCTTTATAAAGCATACTGGCACTATCCTGCAATTAAGTCACTTGAGTGCAACGTTTTCTCAGGTGGCATCATGAAGCAGATGACAAAAGGACATTTTCACTTAGCATTTCACTCAGCAGAAAGGTGGAAGAATATCCTAATATTATACTATCAATAACTTGTCATCTATTATATGATAAACACCTTTGCCTTTCAATCTGAAATATTCTTTCTTCATCTCTAGAGAATAGACCTACTTTTTCTTTTTAGAAATTATAGAAAATAGGGCCTCCCCTGGTGGCGCAGCAGTTGAGCACCGAGCTACAAAGCTACCCGCAGCCTCTGCAGCACTGGTTTGATCCCCAGCCGCTGGCGAGGGTCCCACATGGCATGACAGACCTCTCCTGTCTTGCCCGCTGCTCCCCTCAGCAGTGTATTTTTGTCAGTCTGCCTGTTCTGTTCCCCGCTCTGGCTCTGGTTAATTCTCTCACTCTCCCACGCTTCTGACTGTACCCAGTGCTTGTATAAATAAATAAATAAATCTTTTTAAAAAATAAAAAAAAGAAATTATAGAAAATAACACCTATGTTTTTTATTAATACTCTGTTTTATGAATGTTCCATAATTGGAAAAGAGTAGCATATCTAGGTGGGACTTCCTATTTTGTATGCAATTGCCAGATTCAATGCAATTCCAAAAAAAGTTACAATGGTGTTCTTCAATGAAATGGAGCCAATACTGCTCAAATTCATATGGGATCACAAAATCTCTAGTAGTGAGCGTTCTTCTGACTAAAAGGGGGGAAGAATGGAGGTATTACAGTCACAGACATCAAACAATACTGTTAGGGGTAAAGGATGTCCTGACAAAACTCCATACAGGTTTTGTGGACTCCATCCCCACTCCAGACCAAAGCCATCAAGATGCTGGGAATGACAAATCCCATCATCACCAAAGGAAGATTGCTGGGACCTGAGGGTGGAGTTAAGCAGCCAGGTTTGGTATAAAACCAGACATGTGGGCCTTGGCTCTCTCTCTTTTAGCCTCATAGCTCTTGGCTTTTCACCAGCTCTCAGCGTGCCATTGGGATTCCAGGTCAATGGAACTGGTAGGACACATTCACGAATTTTCTCCCTCTTTTTGTAAATAAAACTTTTATTACGGCCTCCCCTGGTGGCGCAGCGGTTGAGGGCTGGGCTGCGAAGCTGCCTGCAGCCTCTGCAACACCGGTTCGATCCCCGGCCGCCGGCGAGGGTCCCACATGGCGCGCAGACCTCTCCTGCCGCCCGCTGCTCCCCTCAGCAGTGTACTTCTGTCCTTCTGCCTGCTCTGCTCCCCGCTCTGGCTCTGGTGAATTCTCTCACCCTCCCGCGCTTCTGACTGTACCCAGTGCTTGTATAAATAAATAAATAAATCTTAAAAAAAAACTTTTATTGACCTTGTGTGTGTTCCTGCAGTTGAGTATCAATAAGTCCATTTTAAGCACGCAGGTGAGGAACCACAGGCAACCCATTTCATGTCAGGGTTGCCCTGTAACAATACTACAAAGCTATTATAATAAAACCAGTATTGGAACAAAACAGACACAGACCAATGGAATCTAATTTAAAGCCCAGAAATAAAACCACACTTCTATGACACAGGAGCAAGGAATATACATTGGAACAAGAATAGTCTCTTCAATAAATGCTGCAGGAAAACTGGATTGCAACATGCAAAGTAATAAAACTAGACCACTATCTCACACCATACACAAACCAACTCAAGTGGATAAAAGACTTGAATGTGAAACCTGGCATCATAGACTATATAGAAGGGAACATGGGCAAACACTCAATGACACAATCCTCAGAAACATCTTTGAGGATTCTTCTCCAGCAGCAAGGAAAACAAAGGAGAATGTAAACAGTTGGGGACACATAAACCTAAAAATCTTCAGAACAGCAAGAGACAATGATCAAAACAAAGAGACACCCCACTGAATGGGAGAAAATATTTGCAAACCATACGACATATAAGGGACTAATACCAAAAATTTACAAAGAGCTTACACAACTCAAAACAAACAAACAACCCAGTCAAAAAAAGGGCAGAAGTCAAAAGACACTTCTCCAAAGAAGAAATGCAAATGACCAACTGGCACAGAAAAAAGGTTCAGCATCACTAATATCAAGGAAATGCAAATCAAAACCACTTATATAAAAATAAAATTTATTATTAAAAAAAAAGAAAAATTTATTCTGAAATAAATTCCTTTTGGAAAATAAAAAAAAAAAACACTTAGATGCCACCTCACTCCAGCAAGAATGCTCTACACTAAAAAAAAAAAAAAAAACTGGGAACAACAAATGCTGAAGAATCTGTGGAAAAAAAGGAGACTCCTGCACTGCTGGTGGGAAGGCAAACTGGTCCAGCCACTATGGGCAGTGTGTGGAGCTTCCTCAGAACACTGAAAATGGATCTACATATGATCCAGCAATTCCACCCCTAGGAATCTACACACAAGAGACAAAAAAAAAAAACAGGAAACCTGAACTCCTATGTTGTTGCAGCACTATATTCAATAGCCATGATATGGAACAATGCAACAATGCAACAAAACAGATGAATGGATCAAAAATGTTTTGGCATAAATACACAATGGAATATTACTCAGCAATCAAAAAAGACAAACCCATGCCACTTGTGGCAATATGGATGAAGCTGGAAGGAATTATGCTAGCCACAATAAGGCAGGAGAAAGAAATATCAGATGGTTTCACTTACATGCAAAATATAGAGAAACAGAACAAAATGTAAATAAAAAGACAACCTTAGCAGGCTGACCAAGAGCTGAGGTATCCAGCGGGGGGGGGGGAGAGGGATCAACATGGGAGGGAAGAGAACAAGGGATTATGGTGATGGGTCACGGCTGCTATGGTGTGGGAGCACTATGGGGGCCACCCCTGAGAGGAGAAACCAATAACTAAACAAAAATGAACAAGGATGTAAGAAAAGAAGGGAAAAAAAAGAGAGAAATGGGCTTTAAGGACAGGGAAGACCCTAAAACAATATAAACAAATAAATGCACTTAAAGGGGGGTCTCATCCTGAACAATACTGCAGCCACTGCTGGGACATACCTTCCTCACCATAGTTCTTGATATCCAGGAATTTTTTTCTGGTAGGTGCAGCAATTAAGCCTGCTGTATGGGAATAATCCCCAACATGTCATTTATCCTCAAATACTTCTCCTCAACACTCCTTTACTACAGTATTTCGTCTCAGATTTTTCTCCTCAGAGGACTGTCTTCTCCTCAGAATCTGCTTGCCAAGTGTCATTTCTCTTCAGATATTCCTCCTCAACACTCCTTACTGCAGTAGTTCTCCTCAGGTTTTTTTCTCCTCAGAAGCCTGTTCTTCTCCTCAGAATCTGCTTCCAAGGGTATCATTTCTCCTCAGATACTTCTCCTCAACACTCCTTACTATAGAATTTCTTCTCAGATTTTATCCTCAGAGGCCTGTCTTCTATTCAGAATCTGCTTCCCAGGGGGTCATTTCTCCTCAGATATTCTCCTCAACACTCCTTACTGCAGTATTTCTTCCCAGATTTTTCTCCTCAGAGGCCTGTCTTCTCCTCAGAATCTGCTTCCCAACGTATCGTTTCACCTCAGATATTCCTCCTCAACACTCCTTACTGCAGTATTTCTCCTCAGTTTTCTTCTCCACAGAGGCCTGTGTCTCCTCAGAATCTGCTTCCAAGGGTATCAATTCTCCTCAGATATTTCTCCTCAACACTCCTTACTAAGTTTTTCTCCTCAGTTTTTTCTCCTAGAGGCCTGTCTTCTCCTCAGAATATGCTTCCTAGGGTGTCATTTTTCCTCAGATATTTCTCCTCAACACTCCTTACTACAGTATTTCTCCTCAGAGGCCTGTCTTCTCCTCAGAATCTGCTTCCCAGGGGGTCATTTCTCTCTCAGATATTTCTCCTCAACAAGAATTACTACAGTAGTTCTCCTCAAATTTTTCGCCTCAGCAGCCTGTCTTCTCCTCAGAATCTGCTTCCCAACGTGTCGTTTCTCTCCTCAGATATTTCTCCTCAACACTCCTTACTGCAGTATTTCTCCTCACTTTTTTCTCCTCAGAGTCCTGTCTTCTCCTCAGAATCTGCTTCCCAGGGGGTCATTTCTCCTCAGATATTCTCCTCAACACTCCTTACTTCAGTATTTCTTCTCAGATTTTATCCTCAGAGGCCTGTCTTCTCCTCAGAATCTGCTTCCCAGGGGGTCATTTCTCCTCAGATATTCTCCTCAACACTCCTTACTTCAGTATTTCTTCTCATTTTTCTCCTCAGAGGCCTGTCTTCTCCTCAGAATCTGCTTCCCAGGGGGTCATTTCTCCTCAGATATTCTCTCAACACTCCTTACTGCAGTATTTCTTCTCAGATTTTTCTCCTCAGAGGCCTGTCTTCTCCTCAGAATCTGCTTCCCAACGTGTCGTTTCACCTCAGATATTCCTCCTCAACACTCCTTACTGCAGTATTCTCCTCAGTTTTTCTTTTCCTCAAAGGCCTGTGTCTCCTCAGAATCTGCTTCCAAGGGTATCATTTCTCCTCAGATATTTCTCCTCAACACTCCTTACTGCAGTATTTCTCCTCGCTTTTTTCTCCTCAGAGGCCCGTCTTCTCCTCAGAATCTGCTTCCCAGGGGGTCATTTCTCCTCAGATATTTCTCCTCAACAAGAATTACTACAGTAGTTCTCCTCAAATTTTTCTCCTCAGAGGCCTGACTTCTCCTCAGAATCTGCTTCCAAGTATCATTTCTCATCAGATATTCCTCCCCAACACTCCTTACTAAGTTTTTCTCCTCAGTTTTTCTCCTAGAGGCCTGTCTTCTCCTCAGAATATGCTTCCTAGGGTGTCATTTTCCTCAGATATTTCTCCTCAACACTCCTTACTACAGTATTTCTCCTCAGTTGTTTCTCCTCAGAGGCCTGTCTTCTCCTCAGAATCTGCTTCCCAGGGGGTCATTTCTCCTCAGATATTTCTCCTCAACAAGAATTACTACAGTAGTTCTCCTCAAATTTTTCTCCTCAGAGGCATGTCTTCTCCTCAGAATCTGCTTCCAAGGGTATCATTTCTCATCAGATATTCCTCCCCAACACTCCTTACTAAGTTTTTCTCCTCAGTTTTTTCTCCTAGAGGCCTGTCTTCTCCTCAGAATATGCTTCCTAGGGTGTCATTTTTCCTCAGATATTTCTCCTCAACACTCCTTACTACAGTATTTCTCCTCAGTTGTTTCTCCTCAGAGGCCTGTCTTCTCCTCAGTATGTGCTTCCCGATGTGTAATTTCTCTCTCAGATACTTCTCCTCAACATCCTTAACCGTTTACCGTATTTCTCCTCAGTTTTATCTCCTCACAGGTTGTCCACTTCTCAGAATCTGCTTCCTAGGGTTTCATTTGTCATAAGATTCTCCTCAACACTGCTTACTACAGTATTTCTCCTCAGATTTTCTCCTCAGAGGACTGTCTTCTCCTCAGAATCTGCTTCCCAGTGTGTCATTTATCCTCAGATATTTCTCCTCAACACTCCTTACTACAGTATTTCTCCTCAGATTTTCTCCTCAGAGGCCTGTCTTCTCTTCAGAATCTGCTTCCCAACGTGTCATTTTGGGTTCGATCCCGGCTAGTCAGGGAGAAACCCAGATGGCGTGCAGACCTCTCCTGCCATGCCCGCTGCTCCCCTCAGCAGTGCTTTCACCAGTCTGCTTGTTCTGCTCCCTGCTTTGTCTCTGGTGAATTCTCTCACCCTCCCACACCTCTGACTGTACCCCAGTTCTTGTATAAATCTTTTTAAAAAAAAGATTTACCCCATATGGGCCTTCCTAGTGGTGCAAGAGATTAAGATGCAACCTATAAAGCTATCCACAGCCACTTCAGCACAAGCTCCATCCCTGGCCAGGGAGCTAACCACATGGCACAGCAGATCCGTCCTGTCTCCCCGCCGCTCCCCTGAGCAGTGTATTTCACTCTGCCTGCTCTGTTCCCCACTCTGTCTCCAGTTAATCCTCACCCCCCACACCTCTGGCCTGTACCCCAGCTCTTGTATGCATAAGTAAATAAATAAATCTTTTAAAAATTAAAAGAATTAGGGCCTCCCCGGTGGCGCAGCGGTTGAGCGCTGGGTTGAGAAGCTGCCTGTGGCCTCTGCGATGCTGGTTCGATCCCCGGCTGCTCCCCGCCACCGGAGGAGGGTCCCACATGGCACGCAGACCTCTCCTGCCGCCCGCTGCTCCCCTCAGCAGTGTACTTCGGTCCTTCTGCCTGCTCTGCTCCCCGCTCTGGCTCTGGTGAATTCTCTCACCCTCCCGCGCTTGCACTTCTGATTGTACCCAGTGCATGTATAAACAAAAGAAACAAACAAATAAATAAATAAATAATGCCTCTATAAAAAAAAATTTGTTAAAAAAAAAAAACTAAAAGATTAGCCCATATGCCAGTTTGTAGTTCAGAAACAACAGGGAACTAAACAGCAGTACGGACTCACTCAAACAGGACTGACAGGAACCAGCTCATCTAGGCACGAATATTCTTCCCCAGATATGGCAACCTGCAGCTCTAGCATCATGTCCTTTATTGCCTGGATACATTTCCTGCCCATCATCTCTTTGTTCTCTTCCTAAGAGAGAGGGGTTTTATTTCTGCCACTGCTCTGTTTCCTCATTTTCCAGATCTGTCTGTTCCCTCTTATCTATACTTTGTCTTTCTCTTTCACCAGGTTATAGACAACCCCCTCTTTTCTCTGTAAGCCTTTTTTTTTTTACCATAACCTATCCCTTTGGGCCTTCGTCCCTCCCTGCTCCCTCTTAACCTCAAAAACCTGCTTTGGGTTATCAATGTTCACAGCTTTTTAATTATTTCACTTCGTCAGTATATCCACTTTGATTCCCTATTTTACACATATAAGTAACATTGCCCAATATTTGTCTTTATAGTTCTGACTCACTCTATTTCACCTAATTCTCTCAAGCTCCTTCCATTTTACCATAAAGGACACTCCTCTCTCCTCACACCTGAGGAGTGTTCTGTGTGCTCTCTTTTTTTTTAAAGATTGATTGATTGATTGATTGATTGATTGATTTATACAAGAACTGGGGAACAGGCCAGATGCAAGGGAGGGTGAGAGGATTCACCAGAGACAGAGCGAAGAACAGAACAGGCAGACTGACGAAATACACTAGGGCTGAAGGGAGCAGCGGGCACAACAGGAGAGGTCTGCCGCGCCATGTGGGACCCTCGCTTATCAGCCGGGATTGAACCGGCGCTGCCGAGGCTGTGACCAGCTTCACAGCACGGCCCTCAACTGCTTGTGCCACCAGGGGAGGCCCCATGTGCTCTTGAAGGCTTTACCCTCCCTTCACAGACCTTGTTGATTGTCCAGGTAGTCTGCCCGTGTACTCTCCTTTCCTCCACTTTCATGGAGAAATCTGAGAGAAAGTGGAAGGCAAAGAGCCTTAAGACATGGGGTTCCGCCCTGCATTCATTACCCACATAAGCCCTTTCTTTTACCTTTAGAATTCAGACGCCTTCATTATTTACAAGGGTTGCTGAGGTGTTGACTGAATTCAGTCATCCACGTGAGAACACGTCACAAGCCCTGACTGACTAAAGAAACGAACCTTGTCTTTTCATGTGACTCTCGCATTGCAGGGAATGTCCAGAGCTGCAGTAAGCAGTGAATCTAGTTTGAAGGAAATGTCAGCAACAGCCGCTTTGCTGAACACCAGTGGCTCCGAGCAGGCCCGGAGACCAGAGAACCTTCCTAAAGAAGCAAGTACTTCTGGACAGCACTCTAGACAAAACGGGGTAAGAGAAGAGAATTGGGGTTCATCCTCTGAGTCCTGTAGGAAGGTTAAGAATGAACTAGCTGTGTGGAGTGGACTTTGGATGTGCCCGGGCACATTCCCCCCACAGCGGGAATGACAAACTCGAAAGTCAAAGGTCAAGAAGGCCCAAACCTTTGCTTGCAAGGATAAGGCAGAAGAACATTTCAAAGGCCTTTTCCAACCTGCCAACAGCGCCCGCCCCGGAGGCTGCGGGAGGCCCCGGGGGTCCCAGGCCCCTCCCGGGGCCCGGCGCCGCCCTCGCGGCCGCACCCCGCCCTCGGGCCGCCCTCACGCCCTCGCCGGCGTCCACGCCCCACGCCGCGGTCACCTGTTTCCTGCGCGGGTCGGAAGGAGGGCGCCGGGCCGCTGCCCGCGAGAGAGGACCGCGCCTCGCGGCCCGCGGCCCCTACAGCCGGGCTGGTGGGCGGGGCTCCTTGGTGGGCGGATCTCGAGTGGTGGGCGGGGCTCGAGTGGTGGGCGGGGCTCGAGTGGTGGCTGGGGCTTGGAGCGTGGGGGCCGCAGCAGCCCGCGGGGGTCCAGCCGGCTGTGGGCCCGGCGCGGGGACCCCACACTCCAGCTCCCAGGACGGACGCGAGCCCCGCAAGGCCGCGCAGTCCCGGGCGCAGCGGGCGAGAGCGGCCCCCGCTCCGGGCTCCCCGGGCCCAGCGCACCGGCGCGGCCCGACGGCCCGAGGCTCCCAGCGGGCGCGGCGCAGCCTCGCGGGGGCACCGGCCGGGGCTGGGGGTCCGGCCGCCCCGACGGCCGTCCCGGTTCTGGAGCGCGGCGGCTCCGGGCCGCGGGGGGGCCGAGGGCGCTAGAGCGCCGGGGCCGGGTGCGCTTTCCCCGCCGCCGGGACCCAAGGGCCGGGCGGGTCGGGAGGGGCCGGGCCCGCCGGGAGAGGAGCGGCCCCGCGGCCCGAACCGTGGCACACGGGACGCCCCGGGGCCTCTGGCCAACGCGGGGGCTCAGCCGAGTGCGGGGCGCCGGGGGCCGCGCCAGCCGCGCGGCGGTTTCCTTGAGACGCTTCGGCTCTTTAGAACACGCCGGAGCGGGCGGGGGATCGGGGAGCAAGAGCCCCCGCCTCACCCGCTGCGGCCGGGAGGCGCCCCCCCCCACGACCCACCCGCGCCCGGTCTCTGTTCGCCGCGCGGGGGCCGTCGTGGCTGCGCCGGGCCGTCGAGGGCGAGCACGAGCCTGGCACCCCCTGGGCCTCGCCCGCCCCTCGCCGGGTCCCCCCACCCCTCGCCGCCTCGCTTGGACACCCCGCCCCCCGCCGCCCCTCGCCAGGTCCCCCGCAGCCCCCGCCCGGCCTCGCCCCAGGACACCCCGCCCCCCCCTCCACGGCCCCCTCCAGCCCCAGCCTCCCTCCAGCCGCCCGGGCTCGCTGGCGGGCGGGGCTCCCGGCTGACCGCGCCGGGGCGGTGGGCTCGCGGCGGCGGTTCGCTCCTCCCCGGGCATTTGCCGAAACAGGGGTGCCTGTCCTTGGGGTTACCTCCCTGCTCACGTGCGCTTGAACCTCAAGGGCGGTTTCCCCAGCCCTGCGAGCCGCGCGGGCCCGCCCTGCCCTCCCGCTCCCCGCGGAGCCACTAGAAAGGCCGGGCAGGGCGGGGGGTCCGGCGGGGGGACCAGGCGGAGACCGCGCCGACCCCCGGCTGCCCGGTCTCTGTCCGCGGACGGCGCGGGACGCGCCCCTCCGGCCCGCGCTCCGGCGGCTCCGCCTCACCTGCCCGGCGGGCGCCGGCGGCTCGGGCGCGCGCAGGTGGGCGGCGGAGAGGCAGGAGCGCAGATCCTCGCCCCCACGCCCCCGCCCCCCGGCGCCCCCCCCCCCGCCCGCCCGGGCGTCCTTGCTGCCGACTCCCCAGCGCGGAGGCGCCGTCACGAGCCCGCGGGGCGGGGGGGACCCGAGGCGGCGGCGCAGGGACCCGGGCGTCCAGGTCACACTCAGCGTCTCGGGCGCGGACGCGGCGCCGGGTCGGGCTGGGCTCAGGCTCGGGGACTGGACGCGGGAGAGGTCGGGGTCCTGCGCCTGCACCCAGGCCAGTGCCCGCCAACCCCCCCCGCCGGCCCGCCCCCTCCGAGTCCCCTCCGCCCGGCCCCCCCCCCCCCCCGCTCCGTCCCCGCCCCGTCCCCCGCTCTGCCCCCGGGTCCCCCTCCAGCCCGCCCCGCCCCAGGTCCCCCGCTCTACTTCCGCCGAGGAGCTCCGGTGCGGCAGGTCAGTGCACCTCTGGCCTGTACCCCACCTCTTGTGTGCATAAATAAGTAAAAATAGGTTTTTAAAAATAAAAATGGTGGGGCCTCCCTGCTGGCGCAAGGGGTTAAGACACAACCTATGAAGCTGTCCACAGCCTCTGCAGCACGAGTTCCATCCCCGACTGGGGAGCTGCCCACAGGGCGCAGCAGACCCCTCCTGACTCGCCCACTGCTCCCCTCAGTAGTCCATTTCAGTGGATCTGCCTGTTCTGCTCCCCACCGTCTCTGGTGAATCTTCTCACCCCCACACCTCTGGCCAGCTCTTGCATGCATAAATAAAAAAATCTTTAAAATTTAAAAATATAAAAATTGTTAATACCCAGCAATTTTTCCCCTTT
>NW_023601891.1:0-16240 GCF_014898055.3 Talpa occidentalis
ATTCCTGGCATTGTCCTCTTCTAGTCAGTCCCTGATAGAAAATGTCAGGGTGCTCATAACTCTGTAGAAGTTGAATGGGGATGAAAAGACAAGGACACTCTGGACCTGGTGTGATGAAGCCTTCCAGCACATAGGGGACCTGCATTCTCCCTGGGACCTGCATTTCTTTTACATACTTAGAATGATGACACTTAAGCCAACATTGGCTACAAGACATTGCATTTTCTCATTCCCAAATTTACTTTTTACAGGCATTTCCCTTAAAAGAAATAAACCTTAGAGAAATTCTGCATTAACATGGGTACACTCCTAAGTAATTGCCATTCACATTAGTTTGTAAAACTATTCTATCAGTTGACATTTGGGTGTCAAAAAAAATGAAATTTTTATGAACACGTAAACATTGCATTAACATTTCAAATTCACTAGTTATCTCTATGCTCAAATAGAGTTGAAATAATTTAACCTGGTAATCAGTCCTGTAAGCCATTAGTGCTGTTCTGTCAGAAACTATCCTTTCACCTGTTGGAAAAGCTTCACAAAAGAACTACTATAATGAAGAATAAAGAATAATAAAAATAAAAATCAGAGCAAAATACTGATACATATGCAATTTAAAATTCTCACTTTTTTCCCAGTCCTGACTTGAAATGATCAATATCCATGACACACATTTTCTTGTTGTTTGTATTTTCTAGTTGCATGGCAGGGGCTGGACATACCTGCCATAAGGAGGGATGCTCCTGGTCGACGGAAGGCTCGCTTGTTCCAGAAGATCTGGGTCTCGTGATGGACTGAGCTGGACACTTAGAAACCCAAAAGTTATGTAAGAAGAGAGTTAAAAGAAAAATGGAAATTGTGCATTCAAACAATGTTCTCGAATCACCTATTCACTGATGAGTGGGGATGGACAGTCTGGAAAGAAGGCAGCAAAATCAGAGCTTCAAAAGTTCCGGAACCACAATACAGGAAATTCTCTCACTGTACCTGCGTGGTGCCCCCTTTGCTTATGATAAAAAGGTCAGAGGAAGTTTTTTTTTTTTTAAATGTTTGAACATCAAATAATTTTAAAATAATATTTGGGAAATAATGGAAACATGGGCATACCTAAGTGTGTGTACTCAGTATAATAATATTCCACAGAAAAATTTCCTTTGTTAAAATAATAATTTTCATTTTTTTACAAGTACTAAACCCTGATTAAAATATTTAACATATATTAGACCAATAATTTCTGAGACTGACTTAATAAAAATACATAACTATACTCATATTACGAAGTGTCATAAAACTCAAGAACAACTCATGGAGACTTACCTTTGAAACCAGGTGGTATATTGCCCAGGCCGCGGACTGGTCAACGAGGTTCTCGGGGGGAGAGCAGCGACCTGAAAGAATAGGGGTACACCTCGGAGGGAGACATGTACACTCGGTTCAGCTAAAGCAAGTCTCTTTTACTTTCGGTTTCAGCGGGGCTTTATAGCCGGGAAAAGCGGAAAAGGCAGGCCAACAGTGCCTAGTCAATGATTAAACACATGGCCTTATTTGGTGCGCTGGAGGTCGCCTTGCGCACTGGGCCGAAAGGAGCACAGCTAATTCTGGAAGGGGGAAGTATCCTGATGCCATGAGGCAAGGCGCCAACAGTACATATCCACAGACACATGTAATTTATTTTAAATCAAGCATCTCTGTCTGTCGATTTAGTGGATATGTATTTTCTTTAGTACGGAGTGGTTCATATGTCCTTGTCTCATTCTGTGATTCTGTTTCCTGCCTCCTCAACTTAGCTCGGGAAGGCAGAGGTGAAAATGGTACAAAGTGACCTCCCATTACTGTTCCATGCACACACACACACACACACACACACACACACACGCATGCTCTACAATTGCCTCAGTTGGTTTGAGCCGAAACGCAGTACCTCGCTCAGATTGAAATGTATATAGTTACAACAAATGCATATAAATTCTCACTGTTCTGCTTATTTTCCACATTCTTGTAGGTCTCTGAGACTCACCATCTTCTGCAAGTGGAGGAGGCCAGTGGGTTAGACACAAGATTAAATGAAATCAGCTCAGACCCAGTTTGGATACAAAAGTGGGTGCCAAATGGATAATTATGATTGTCTCAAGGAAAATTTTTTTAAAGTTTTATTTATTGATGCATACAAGAACTGGGGCCAGAGGTATGGGGGGTAAGAGGATTCACCAGAGACAAAGTGGTGAACGGAACAGGGAGATTGACTGAAATACACTGCTGAGGGGAGCAGCAGCAGGCGATACAGGAGAGGTCTCCCTACATGGTCCAGGGATCAAACTCATGCTACAGAGCCTGTGGACAGCTTCACAGTGCTGTGCTTAACCCCTTGCACCATCCATGAGCCCTCAGGGACATTTTGAGACACTACACTTCTAGAAGGATGGACATAGGAAAATCATGGGACTCTCAAAACTTTGTGTTTACATTTCTTTTATTTTTTTTTCAGGTAGGTTTTTATGAATATATTTTGGTTCACTTTGAAGCACAATGAATTTGAGAGTGTATTTCTTATGTACCAGTGTAATCGATTAGGAAACAGATTTGGGCCTGTGAATCACAGATCTAGTTCAGAACTAGCTGAAACAAAGTTTTCAAGATGAGCAATGTCTTCCATGAGCTTTGTTTGAAAACAGTTAATTTATCAATCAGTTCTGAAACTGCCATCACTGATGTGGAAAGAAGATTTTGTTAAATAATGTAACAGAATGTGAGTTTAATGTGGGAACCAACAGTGCACGTGTGACATAAGAAACAAAGGAAAATGAAGATAGTTGTTCTAACAATGAGGATTAAATATAACATCTTCTGTTCTGTTTTTATTCTTTCACTTTTTATATTGGAATGATTTCTTCTTTTTTTTTTTTTTTTGTAGAGGTAGCAACTATAACATAGCACATGAGCTTGCTTGAGACACATATTTTTTCCACTAGTAATATCTTACATATGTAAACACAATGATAACAACGGGATATTGACACAGAACAATCATATATCATCTGTTTTCCATGCAGTCTTTTACTTGTATGTGCATATAGGGAGAGTTTAACAAAATCTATATATCTACTTATATAACTATCATCACATCATTCCTGCATTTATGTTCTACAAAAAATGTTACCAACAACCAACAATTTTTATTTCACTCTGAATTACGTTGTGAAAAAAGGCAAGATAAAGATTAAATTCTTTCCTTTGCTTTCCAGTTTTGTGTTTTGAATTGGTTCATTTTAAGAAAATTTTAACACTTACTAATGGGAAATTATAGCCTATGCTGTGTTAAACGTGTATTTTTTATAATCCCAGTTAAGAATTTTGGTTTCCACTACACTGATGTAGAAATTTATGATACACCAGAAACTCTGTTATGAGCAATACTTTCTTTAATGAGAAAATCACACTAGTATGTCTACTCTAGGAAGTCACTTACTTTTTATCTAACTCTGCATATCCTGTTCTTAGAGTTAAAACTGCTGACATTATTTCAGTTTAATCAGGCAGCTTCAAAAGCTAATTTGGTTCCACTGAAAACTTTTTTAAGTGTTCACCAGGATTGATCTTTACATGACTGGCACTTCTGAATAGAGATGATCACCTTGTAGCTCCAAACAAATCAGGAATAATTTACCATTGATTAATATGCTCATGTGATCTTATTGAACACATTTATTAATTTGATCTCTGACAAGTTACCCAATATTTGTGAAATTTCATTATGGATTTAATGTACAACATTGTTCATTGTTGTTTTAACAGATAGAATATCATTTTGCAGTTGCATTTTTACTGGGCAGTTATAAATTCAGTCAGGCATATTTACCAGAGAGTTGACACAAGACAGTTTCGCTTTTTGAATGAAGTTAAAAGCACCAAAAATAAAATTGCTTTCCATCAGGAGAAATAAATATTAACCAAAGTAACAAATTCAGGAATATTTCATTTACACTTCAGTGAAAGATAACATACTACATGAGGGATGTTTAGTAGTGGGGATGTTTAGATCTTACTTGGCACTTGACACACTTCACAGCTACTTTATAAAGTGACATGTCTGCAAAGAAGCAGAAGGATCCGACAATGCTGGACTAGCTTGTAATGTATTTTTGTAAAAGTTGACATCTCCTGTTGTGCATGAAGGGCAAGTTTTATGAAGCTAAAAATATATATCCCTTGTTTCCATATTACTTAACTTTAGCCCTTACTATATATATATACATATATCTTGTCACAATCAAGTGCGTCACATGGACTGAAGTGAGAACCTCATGTCCAAGCTTCAAAGAGCTCATTGCTGCCCTGAGAATTCTGGACGCCTGGTAGTTGAAAACAATGCCTCTGTGGTGATTGTTGTGGGCCTTTGGGTTTTCACACTGAACCAAAGTGCCTAACGTGATAAATTGGTCACTTCTTGATGTCTAAAGCCTAGGTTTTGTTTTTATTTTTTATTATAACTGAAATGGCACTGAACATTTTTATTCAAATTAGAACGAATACCTTACATTACAAAGCACTGTGGTCAGTATCTGCTCCTACAACAGAGAAGTAGAATGTCTCTGCAAGAATTGTGAGGTGCATCAGGACCCAAGCAAGATGCTATACTGATCCTTAAATATGTGTCCATCTGAAGAACTCACCTTCCAAAGTTTCTATTGAATTCTCACTCAGTGAGGGTGAATTTACACACTTCCAAGCTGTCAATACATAGGTAGGTAGGTAGATGATACATAGACAGACTGACACACTGACAAATCTGGAAGGATATATAAAATGTAATATTTTAAACAATTTGATAAACAATTTGTATACACCAGAATTTCTTTATGAGCAATACTTTCTTTAATGAGAAAATCACACAAGTATGTCTACTCTAGGAAGTCACTTACTTTTTGCCTAACGCTGCATATATATTTTAAACAATTTGAAAGATATACAACAATCTTTGACATTACCTTTCCATGCATGTTTGATTTTGAAATAATGTCAAAAATTAAAACAAGCAAACAAAAACCAAAGTCACACTGGAAGTCCTTTTCTCTTATATACTACATCTAATATGTCATTAAATATGGTTTATATATATTTTGGAATGTACATATGTGTGTGTGCACATGTCTCTGTATCTCAATGATCATTTCTTATTACCTCCATTACTATGATTCTCCAACTTTGACAAATTGCAAAAGCTGGATTCTTCTTGAATAATTTAATGTTTAAATATGTGCTATTCATTCATCTTATCACCAAAATAGAAATCCATTTCCATATTTATTTTAGAGGTTCTGTGCTTCCTTGGAGTCCTTAGTAAAGGTCTGTGGCCCCAGGTCACCTGGTGTCCGGTGGTCATGGGTGTGACTGTGAAGGAGGTGGAGCAGGAGGTGTCCTTCTGTCCTGGGTCAGTTTGGGATCTTTAAGGATTGAGGGTAACTGAATATGTCAAATTCTTTAAAACTCCTTAAGCTCTGTGTTTTCTGGCTTTCCCTCCCCCAGGGCTGTATCAACCATTTCTACTGCACCCTCCAACTCTGAGGTTTAATTAACCCTCATCTTCACTCTACCACAAACCTTTTCACTTGCTGCTTGTTTATATCCAAAATACTCATATTCGTGGATCCCAACTTTCTTATGTGCATAAAATTATTCATTTCTCAGATGAACATATTCTCAGATATGAATACCACTGATACCATAATTTCAGGACATCAGGACTAGGCTCCCAGGCAGGAACAGATCCCAAGCTGTGGTGGCAGCGCTGAGTCCCAGCCACTAGCCCACCAGGTGCTGGTGTCTCACGAAGACACAGCAGGAACTCCACTGATGCTCAGACAAGTAAGCAAAAAGAGGCAGAATTATTTAGAGAAAGAAAAATTTTATTAACGAGAAAAGGAAGAACAGATATAAAGTGGGTCTCCCAGGCCCTTGGACCAGGCCACGGAGGGGCAAAAACCAAAGTGGAGTCGTGCCTCAGGGAATAAGCACCTTCTCTTCCTAATTATTCTCATGCTCCACCAGTCTCTTATTGATTGGTTAGTTCTCAGTGAGCTCACTTATTGCCTTAATGTCTCTGTACCGAGAACTAAGTCTAGTGTCCCAGCCCCTAACTTAGCATACTTTTCTTTATCATCTTGTTCTGGATTGTCTTGTTTCACCTAGTCTTGGGAATTCCCTTTGGAATTTGTTGCCCTTGTCTCTGGAGCCTTCCTTAACTCTCCTGAAGTCCCTGCCTGCAGGGACTTGAAGCTGTCCAGGAAGCTGTCTAATTATGCTTAACTTGCCAGATGACTCCCTACTCTATGAGGATCATCTCCATTAATTTTTCTATGTAGACTGGTCTTTGTCATACACTCATAGCTCTCATTTCCCTGTTTGTAAGAACTTATTTCATTTGCATGGTGAACTTACTGTGATTACTAAAGTCAGTTCTTCCTCTAGTTTTAGCCCCATGAAAGCAGACAACTCTTTGACTTGTACACGTGTGCATCTCAGTACCTACAGCTCATTTTCTTTTTTTTTTTTTATAATTTTATTTTATAGAGGCATGTTTTATTTATTTATTTATTTTATTTGTTTGTTTGTTTGTTTTTGTTTATACATGCACTGGGTACAGTCAGAAGCGCGGGAGGGTGAGAGAATTCACCAGAGCCAGAGCGGGGAGCAGAGCAGGCAGAGGGACCGAAGTACACTGCTGAGGGGAGCAGCGGGCAGCAGGAGAGGTCTGCGCGCCATATGGGACCCTCCTCCGGTGGCCGGGAAGCAGCCGGGGATCGAACTGGCGCCGCACACCGTGGGCAGCTTCGCAACCCAGCACTCAACCGCTACGCCACCGGGGAAGCCCACCTACAGCTCATTTTCAATGGCAGGAAAATTCCTTGTTGGTGAATCAAATAAATTCTGTTCATTTTTTCCCCATTCACTGGAGATTATGCATTTTCATACTCTTTGTAACTATGTGACTAACAAAGTTTAATATTTCCTGACTTTGTAGAACTGTGATTAACTGTGATTAACTGTTAACTTTTCTTCTCTAAAGCATATTTTTTTCTGTGATTTTGGAACTTTTATCTTCTTAACTTAACTGGTCATTATTCCCATAGATACCATAATGAGACAGAGGGAAGACTGGTATTATAAATAACCTATTGTTTTTGGACATATAGTGACAAGATCTACTTTGAAAGTACTATGAAATAGGAAATGAAATATAATTAATGAATCTTAATTGCCTTGAATAAGTCAATGTAATGGAGAAAAAGTATAAACTCAAACTATAAAAACACGAACAGTTCATAGAGCAATTGATCACAAAAGGAAATTCTGTTCACATAACAGCATGAACAAGCAAACATGAGAATAAATAGGCAGTAAATAAGGGTCATGATATACTTAAAAACAAACAATATTGATATGTCTGTGAGAAAGAATATTCAGACTTGCAGAGAATATTATGTTTGTTTAAGCTATAAAGTGGGTTAAAAATGTATTATCATCAACAAATTTCACTATTCGAGTAGTAAAAATTGTATTTCTATTTTGCATAGTGATTTTCACATTGTGAAGAAGCCAACAGATGAAAGAAATACCAGCATATAATCCCCAGAATTACTGTAAAGATTTTCCATGGAGAAGCTGAAGCCCAAAGGGCTATAGAAAGAGATAAATAAACATTATGGTATCTGCCTAAATGTTTGTCAGATTTCCACTTCTCTTTACATACAGTAATTACACAATGCAGGTCACACATGAAATAGAGAAAAGCAAGGTAATCTTCAAATCATTATTCACTCTGAGTGTGTTAGCTCTGGTCATAAGCATTAAGGTGAACTGGGTCCTAAAGTAGACATCTCTGTGTCCATGGGGAGACAAGACACACTCTGCTTCACTTTGTCAAATCAGAGGAGGCTGTCTTTATCCACTGAAGCATTTTAACAAATTGTCCAAGGGTATATGGCATTTATCTTGAAATTACCCCTTATATTGATAGCTATAGAACAAGGGGTGTTCACTCTCTTGCCAGCAAACTCTGTCAATTTCCAGTGGGTTCTTGTGGAAAATTGGGGGGTTCAGAAGACCTGAAAGACCCCCTCCTGTGGTACAGGTCTACATGGATAGACAACATTTGCATGTATAGTGGGTAAATCTGGAGACCATCCTTCCCTGAACAATAGGTAATATATGAGAAATGGCTGCCCGTGGGGAGCAAACATCAAATCCAATTGATATCTGGGGCTCTAATAAAGACAAGCTGCCCCTGGGGAAGGTATAACAGATGCTCCAACATCACCGCCTCCTCCAGTCTGCAAAGAGTTGAGTTACTGCTGGAATGAAAAGAAGAAATCTGTCTGGCCTGCACTTGCACTGATGAGGGGTACAAAGTCAGATATGCAGACATGAAGATACTCTTTAAGAATGAGTTTAAAGAAATTTAGATACAATTAGAAAAGGCAGAAAAATGGAAGCTAGTCAAACTTCTAAGCTCAAACATTCCACTAAAATGACATCTGTTGTGTGTTAACAGAGAAACACTTACTAAATATATGATGCAAACTCAACATGCTGACAAGTAGGTGAATCAAGAAAAAAAGTAGGGCCTCCCTTAGTGGCGCAGGCGGTTGAGCACAGGATGTGAAGCTATGTGCCACCTCTGCAGCGCCAGTTCGATTCCGGCCAGCCAGCAAGGGTCCCACATGGTGCGGCAGACCTCTCCTGTCTCGCCCTCTGCTCCCCTCAGCAGTGTGTTTCATCAGTCTGCCTGTTCTGTTCCCCACTCTGTCTCTGGTGAATCCTCTCACCCTCCCCCGCATCTGGCCTGTAACCCAGTTCTTGTATAAATAAATAAGTAAATCTTTAAAAAAAAAAAGGAAAACAAAAAAGAACCCTCATCTACAGTAAGTACAAAAAATGAATATATGAACAATTTTCCATTTTTCTGCTTTTTATACAAATTAATATATGTTAACACTTTAAAATAACAGAAAAGCATAAGTAACATAATTGAAAAACATTGATTCAATGCAGCAAAAACTATTAAACTTTACAGGAAAAAAAAAAAAACTTAATGTTTCCTGAAAGTATATATTCTCTTCTTGGTAATTTATAAACAATTAAAGTGTACATGTGCACCTTAGTATATGAACATGATTGCAAATGATCTTGTATATATTTAATGAAATTTAATAGAAGACTATGCAAAAAGCACACGGACCTTCTTTTTGAAGAGCTTCAAGTTCTTGAATTTCCTTTGACGGAGATGGACTTTTACTTTCCAAATCCAAACAAGTTACTTCACTCACCACTGAGAGGTTTAAGGATGATAAAATTAAGAGAAAGTCTTATTTTCAATGAGTGTAAATGTGATATTAATAAGTAATATTGGTATTGAGTAAAACAGTGTAAGGAATTAATTCAAACATCTAGTAATTTGTATATAATCCCAAATATGAAAATATTTTGGGAATGAAAATACTCAATAGCATCTAATTTCTGGACTCTAGTTTGCCTATTGATCATTATACATTTTATGTGTTGATATTTTAAAATCACAGAATAACATAGTAACACAATTCAAGAAACATTCATTTATAGTTTGCTTTACAGAGAACATTACTCAACTTCATAGGAAGAAACTCTTAATCAGTGCTGAAGGTGTGTATTTCTCTTCCTTTTAAAATCTGAACAAGTAAGGTGTATGTGTGTGCTTGTATGAGCCCATGATTATACATGATCTTATATATATTTAATGATTTTTTGAAAAGAAAATTTAGGATGCATATGGGCCCTCATAATTATAATCCGGTGGCTCTTTTTTTTTGAAGACCTTCAAGTTCTTGCCTTTCTTGTGACTGAGATGGACATTGACTTTCCAGAATTAGAACAAGTAACTTCATCCACTCCTGTGTGGAATGAATATTGGGGACTCAGGTGCTAGTTTTGGGATGGTAGAGAGTTTCTGATACCATCCGAGGAAAGGAAAGAAACAGAAAATACAAGGCTGAGGACTGTGAGAAAGACTTTGACATGTTCAGGTTACTGCAAATCCAAAATGATCCAGGATAGAAAGATGGCCTCTACAAACATATCTTTTATATTATATTTTTTTGTACTCTAATGTCTGTACACATGCAGGCCTGTCTGACATCAGAGACATGGGGCCTCAGAAAACAGCAATAGATCTAATTGTTAATAGATACCTAAGAAGCAAAACTTCTTTAAAATAGATTAGACAAGATGAAATTTCCAGGTTTAGGATAAAGTCCATTAATAGAACACACGTAAACATTTAAGTAAAGTATTTCAGAAAAATCAAACTTTCACATTTTCTCAGTTTTGCAAGCTTGATAGTAAAGGATAGCTGAAAAAAGTAGCATCAACCTTTGACATATACATTTTGCCCAAAATATTAAATGTCAGAATTGTTAAAGCATTATCATTTTTTATATATCTTTATTATCCATCCACCCATCCATCCATCCATCCATCCATCCATCCATCCATCATCTGTCTACCCACCTACCTATCTATCTGGTGATAGCTTGGGAATGTACAAATTGATTGACAACACTGAATGATGGTTTATTACAAAAGTTAGAAGTTGAATTTTCTCGACTGATTGTTTTTATTGATCTGACATTTCTTGAGGAAACCATTTACAATGAAATTTCAATAAATTAAAAAAAAAAGCTGAAACAAAAGTGTTGTAAGCCATTGTTACTACAATAAAAAATTTAAAATAGGAGGTACAATGTCAGCTTCATGGAAGAGGAAGACACTATCATCATTTGCCCCGTGTGAGCTAGATTGTTGTTACTATGTTGGAAGGATAACATCTCCCCCTTCAGGTGTAGTCACCACAGCACACCTAAGAACACACAATATCCATTGTGCTCTCTTCATATCTTGTTCTCGCCCCTTCATCTTCCCCTCTGGATCCTCAGTTACATGGTCAGCTTCCATGGGTTGGGTTAATGTTTATCTTTGTCTAAGAATATTTATCTTCAACTAGGACTCCTCTGCTTAGTATGTGAGAATGTAGGAGAGACCCATGTGTCTGTGATCTA
Source organism: Talpa occidentalis (assembly GCF_014898055.3). Taxonomy (NCBI): domain Eukaryota; kingdom Metazoa; phylum Chordata; class Mammalia; order Eulipotyphla; family Talpidae; genus Talpa; species Talpa occidentalis. Next base: position 11,088 of record NW_023601891.1, read on the forward strand.
AAGTCTGTGCTACAGGCAAATTGGTGGGCTACCACACAAACCCAGAGGTCTGAGGAAGTAGGCAATGAGAGGGTGTGTGAGCAGAGTTCATAGGTAGGAGGTGTGGCATAGTGACTAACACTCCTTATAGGGTTCTCCTCACCTTCCCAGTCAAAGGCTCCTTCCTATAACAGGAGGTTGCTTCCTCCCCTCCAACCACCCCCACTCTCATTAAAAAGATAAACATAAAAGGAAAGCCACATTACCACAGACTACATATAAGAGGAAAGACACTTAATTACTCTGAGAAAAGCCAGTTTCCCGGACAGAGAGGCATATCATCAAATAACACCAAAAGAAGAAGAAAGATATCTAGAAATCAAACTTAAAAATATAAAATTTGAGGAATATCAGAAAGAGAATTCAAAATAGATCTCAGGAAGATAACAAATACCAAGAAAACAATGATTAATATCTGATAACTCAGGAAGAAACTTAAGAAATTGAAATTGAAGAAGCAGAGATTAAAAGTCTTAAAAAAAAAAAAAGAAAAGAAAAAACAGAACCAGTGATCCCGAACATGAAGATTCAATAAATGGAACAGCACTGCTAAAGAAAACATACAAAGAAGGACAGACTATAAGTAAGAAAGAATTATTAAAGAAGAAAATAGAAATCTAGAAATAACTCAAGTTGTAGAGGAGAAAAGATAAGTTTTAGAAAAAAGCATGAAAACATGAGGCCATCAGTCTCCATTAGGAAATGAAACAGAAGAATATGGACATCCTTGAAGGTGAAGGGAAAGAGACAGAAACAAAGAATTTCTTTAAAGAAATAATAGTTGAGAAAATCCCAAACCTGGATTTTTGTAGATCAAAGGAATGATCTACAAAAATTCATAGAGTCACCAGAACGTATATTTATCTAAATGCAAGAGGACCCATACCAAGACACATAATAGAAAATTGCCAAAGTTTAAACATAGTGATACACAGGTATCCAAAAAAGCTAACATTCAGAAATATGAGAACAGATAAATCTTTACAATTTAGACTGTTGTACAAATGAATGAAATAATGTTGACTTATATTATTTGATGTGAATTTTTTATTTAAATTCATGAAAGAAAATTTAGAGAATACATCCATAAAATATATTAAGTTCAATACCAAACACAAAGTAAATCAAAGTATTCATTACAGTCTTTATGTTATATCTTATAATTGCAGATGGTGGTGCACAAACCCATCGTTTTTATAACATTTTCAAATATATGAAAATAATATGAGACAACTTGAAAGATTTCACAGAATCCAAAATTATGTAATTAGAATAAGATAGAAGGGAGAGTTGCATTATATTGATGGACCTTCACTGCTCACCTCTTCCATCAAAGAAACACCTTAGTTGCTGTTTACAGATATAAAGGTTATCGTTACTGCACTTTTCAACCAAAATATCACCCTTTGGGCCGTATACTATGCAGTGCTCAGGATTTGCAGCTTGAGAGATTGGGAATCTGTAATTAAAAATAAAAATAAACATATGGGAGAAAGAAATGAAAATGTTCGCTGATATTTCTTATTAACTAGAGCTTTTCAAAGCTTTTGAATAGGACACTAAGATACTGAGTCATATTTTTGTTCAATAGCTACAGTCTTCATGATTTCAAAGTAGCATGTTACCAAAGTTCATTTATTACCTCTCTAATCTATTACATAAAGGACAGGGATTCTTTTGCCTTTGTTTTTAATGGATTTGATATTTGATATTCTTTGCTTCAATAGCTATTAAAGATGCACTGACTAATCAAGTGTAGGCAAAAAAGTCAGAACATAACTTTCCATTGTTTGATGTTACAAATCACATGTTTATGAATGAAAAGGGGAATTGAGGATTACAAATATGTAAAAATAAGTACATGATATTTGAGATATGGGACTTGGGTAGAGGTTGAAAATACTGGGCTCCAGCAGAATAAAGAAAAACAAGGACATTATTTTCTCTGGACAGCCCCCGTGAATGTGCCTTCTGCACACCCACACACCCCCATTGCTGGGTCTAAGGCAGGAAAAAAAAAAAAAATGAAAGAAGCTCTTAATGGTCACAAGTTCACAAACAATATATCAGAAGAAACTAAAATTGTTTTTACGTTCACTGTAATTCTGTGTTTTTATGCTCTAAAAAGAGAATTTTAGCTTTAGTCTCTAATGAAATCCAAGAAAACACTTAAAGACAGAAATACCCTTGACACAGAAACTTACTGATAAAGGTCGACATCAGAGCCATTCAGCCACACCCAGGTATCTCCACGGGAGGTCACGCCAATCCAGTAAAAGTATCGATTAAGCTTCATAAAATGCTACTTGGGTACAAAAACAGAAAAACCTAATTTAAATCTACTCTGGATGACTTTTTTTTTTTTAAGATTTATTTATTTATACAAGAACCGGGGCACAGGCCAGATGTTTGAGAGGGTGAGCAGATTCACCAGAGACAGAGCAGGGAACAGAACAGGCAGACTCACTGAAATACACTGCTGAGGGGAGCAGTGGGTAAGACAGGAGAGGTCTACCTCACCACGTGGGTTGCTCCGAGGTCAGCGGGGATCTAGCCTGCACTGCAGAGGCTGCAGACAGCTTCACAGCGCGGCACTCAACCGCTTGTGCCACCAGGGAGGCCCCTGGACATTAATTAAAAAAAAATAATAATAATGTCATCCAGGGGCCTCCCTGGTGGCGCAGGCGGTTGAGCAACGCACTGTGAAGCTGTCCGCAGCCTCTGCAGTGCTGGTTCGATCCCTGCCGGCGGCGAGAATCCCACATGGCGAGCAGACCTCTCCTGTCTCGCCCACTGCTCCCCTCAGCAGTGTCTTTCAGTCAGTCTGCCTGTTCTGTTCCCCGCTCTGTCGCTGGTGAATCTTCTCACCCTCCCACGCATCTGGCCTGTACCCAACTTCTTGTATAAAAATAAATAAATCTTAAAAATATTAATTACATAATTAATGCCCAGTATTAGATTCAACCTTTCATCGACTATATTGAAATAATTTGTAACAGTTGATTTAGGAGGTAATTATGAGTCTCCTATGTCCTCACAAATCAAGACCACATAAATAACAACACAAAATCTCACCTGAAGACAAAAAGAAAAAAATTATAAATGGAATTCGAATTTTCATGAAATACTTCCTTCATAGGAGACCAATCTTCAAATTTATTCTACATCAGTGTTTTAAGAAAAGGATAAATTTTGTGGCTATAATCTTCACAACCTATATATTCAGCACAGATTCTACATGGAGCTAGAAAAATATTTCACTTTTTTAAGTACTGGATAATTTTTGCGATGATACATCACAAGTGATGACAAAATATTGAGAATTATACAATAAGTTACAAAATCAAAGAACTAAAATTATAAATATTTAGTTGATTTTTAAAATAACTTATTATAACAGCTTTGAAATCTTTTCTAAAATGTGTCTTATATTCCATTTTAAATGTTCTTTGAATTTTATTCCAATTAACTTATATCTTTGATGAATTACATGTAGTTTTTATAAGCATTATCTGAAAATATAGGATATTATTAAATCATTAGCTTAACAATTAATTATCTAGTGTGATCTAATGAAAATTGGAATTAAATTACTGAGCTTAGTGAGATGGCAATTTTCAATAGGACTTAAAACATAAAGGAAGCCAGAATTAAATACATGCCAATTCATCTCTGTTGTCCAGCTGAAGTAGGGTGGATTTCTGAGAAGCACAGAAATCACTACTGTCTTTCCAAGTTTGGGATTCACTGGAAATGAAGTAACAGTTGCATTGATAGCCAACCCATCTTTCTTGACAAGAAACTATTGCCAGAGTCTAAGAGAAAAATAACATAATTGTTAATTGGAGATTGTTCTTCAGTTTTCTTTACTCAGTCAAAAATTATTTTTAGTTTAAATTTTTCCTACAAATAATTTGAAAATCTATCTGAACATATATTGTATACACTAGATACAGCTAAAAGTGTTTTTTCTGCTGAATCTGCTCTTTTTCTGTGTTCTAGGAGTAACTAACACTAAGAATAAATTAGATCCTAAAGATCTTTTTTTATAAAGGTTCTATTCATTTCTCATAGAAGAACTGAGGTGCAGGCCAGAGTTGTGGGGGATGAGAAGATTCACCATATACAGAGTGGGGAGAAGAACAGGAGGATCTATTGAAATCTACTGCTGAAGGGAGAAGCAGGCAAGACAGGAGAGGTCTGCTGAGACATGGGAGTTAGCTCCCTGGCCTGGGATTGAACTCTGACCATCTCAGCAAGACTTCCTGGTGGCAGCACTGAGATTTAATAAATAGGCCACCAGGGAGGCCACGATCCTAGAGATCTTTAAAGGAAGAAAGTATTGTAGTATATTTACAATAATAATAATAAAATATTTAATGAATAATAAACATATAATGTATGTTGGGAGAATTCTGATATATGTTCTGGGTATTTGATCTTATAAAAGAAGATGAATAAAACAATTAGCTTGAAGTTATATTCCTACAGTTTACAATGTCGTGTCCTGAGCATTTTACTATCCTCCTTTATGAAGGTCCTGAATTGTGGTAGGCACTCAAATCTTTGCAAAATGAGTGGTGCTGACATGTGATTTACAATGTGGGGGATCATCGTAGGGCTGGGGAATAAGAAAATGATAGTCAAAGGATATAAGCTTCCAGTTAGAACAAAATATTGTCCAACTATTCCAAATAAAATTCCAGATCATCAAAATATTGCATGAATATGTTCTGAGGATCTAGTACCCAGCTTGTGAAAGTAGGTAATATTTCACTATTTTATACTTGTGATTAGCACAAAAGAGTAGATCTTAATGTTATCAACACTAAGAGAAGTGCCACTTATGTGATGGAATAGAGGTGTTAGCTAATATATAAATGTGAGCATGAGCATATTGCAGAAGTTTATCAAATTAACACTGTGCATTTTAAGCTTATACAATGCTCTATGTCAGCTGTATTGCAATTAACTAGGAAAAAAAAGATGATAAAAATTATAAACCTGAAGTGAGATAAGATCACAAAAGATGTTGAGACAACTTGAAAAACATTTGGATAAAACACATTGAAAATAAAGATTTGAGCAAACTCACTGGGTGAGAGTTAGATATG
>NW_023601892.1:0-16220 GCF_014898055.3 Talpa occidentalis
GGCACATAGATTCAAATTGGCCTACCTGGGCTGAGGATCCTTCTTAACTTGCCTATGGCTATAGATGATTCAAAAATCCAAAAACTAATTCTTTTGAGGCCCTGCCTTTCTCATAAAATTCACGCTGCTGACAGCTTTCACCTATTTAAGTATCAAAAAATCATTCCTATAGTTGATAGTTCTGTAATTCAGCCTGGAATGTGCAGTGGTGATTTGCAAAGTGCTTAAGTCTGCAGGCCCCATAAAAGACCTAGCTCTCCAATCAAGGTACATTTTCATCTGCCTCAGAAGTCCTAACATAGTGCTCCTGGAAATCACCATTCAGTCCATCATTTGACCTACCATGGACCTCTTAACCATTCCTGTTTAGTTTGTTCTCTCTGCTTCACAATAAACATCTGTCTATTCCTCAGCACCACAGTTTAAGAATGACTCAGAGGAAAGATTGCTACCTTCTTTCCATACACATTTGGATTGGGGAAAAGAAAAATCAATTTTTGTCAGAAAGGAAAGGAAGAAGGGAGGGGTGGTTGTTTATTGAGCACCTGTTTATGACTGGTTTCATGCCAACACTTTATATGTGTCATCTCACTTAATACTGGTAATAGCCCTCCCAATCAGCAATAGTATTCCAGTTTTACAAATGAGTAAACTGGCTTGAAATAACACAAATAGTATGTGGTTTGAGTCAGGATATGAAATGAGAGTCTGATTTCTGATCCCATCCTCAAAATATTAAGTGAGATCGTTGAACACATCCAAAATAATTATTGTGAAATCATATGCAAAATTTAATCAGAAAAAATGCATTAATAATTTTACTAGTTGTAAATCAGAATAGTTTGAAATTTAACTTTCTGTCATATATTAATATGTGAACAAGCTCAGTCTCAGTCTCTAATTTCCAGTCTCTTTTTTTCTCTAGAATGTCTTGTTTAAAAGTTATGATGATACAGAAACAGCATCAAAATCCTTTATTAAGCACCTAATGTGTGTCTGTGTCAGTTGCTGTAGTAATATTAAATTGGAAGGAATTTACAAGCTCAGGATTTCTGTAAACGTGACTTCTTGTCCCAAGTCCCAAATTTAGGAGTATTCCTAAGGATATAATGAATATGGTGGCTTTTTTTTTTTTTTTTTTTAGCTAGCAGATGGTAGCCAGCTGTTCTGTCTTCACTGAAGGCCAAACATGAAGGGAAAAATTAAAATAAAGGGTCTTATGGTAAATATGAGAGAGAACTTAAACTAAATCTGGATTTTTATATACACTAAAGGGAAATGGGCAATTGGAGGTAATTATCAAATATACATGCCAAAATAGCTCCGTTCCCTCTATTAGCTACAGAAGAGAAAATTACTTAGTGGCTTGAATTGTTCAAATAATTGTCTGATATTTGGGGTATCTGAGTAGACAATCTGGGTGGTCACTGATGTAGACTGAGAGTCCCTCAAAAAATATTTTAAAATAGAAAATGGCTGATGCTCTTTGGCATATGTTTGGAGACCTTTATACTTAGATGCAAGTTGTATTAATTATATTTTCCCATCACTTGGCATTATACCCCTTTCATCTTTTCTCCCTCCAGCTTCCTCTTAACCCCAGAAATCTGACTTTGTTTGTTTATGTCCATTAGTTTTCATAAGTATTTTACTTTGTCAAATCGTCCAGTATGTACATGTGTAATGTTTGTCTTTGTCATTCTATGTGGCTTACCACACTTACCCCTTGAATTCCTTCTGTTTTTCTGTAAATGGCAATATGTTGTCTCTCCTTTGAACTGAGTAGTATTCCAAATCTTTTTGATTCCATCCTTTATTTATATGCACTTAGGTTGCTTCCATGTCCTCACTGTTGTAAAATAATGCTGCAATAAACATTGTAGAGCATACAATTTTTTGAGTTAATGATTTCACGTTCTTTGATAAATGCCCCAAAATGGGAATGCTGGGTCACAATATTTCCTTTTTTAGTTTTTTGAAATTCAGATTTATTTCCAAAATAGCTGTTTACATTGCCACTGACAATATAATAGGATTCCTTTTTCTTTGCATACTTACCAGCACTCATTGTTGGGGGTCTCATGTGTATGAAATGCTATTATCATTGTGGTTTGAACTGCATCTCCCTTATTAAAAGCAATGATGAACATTTTTCCATGTACTTACTGTACTTCTGGATATCCTTGGTAAATTGTTCAGATCTCTGCCAATTTATTAATAATGTTTGTATTTTTTATTGTTAAATTGTGTAATTTTCTATATATCTTAGATTTTAACCCCAATCAGTGGTGTAAGACATAAATATTTTCTTCCATTCAGTAGGATGTCTTTTTTATCTACTTATATTTTCTTTCAATGTATAAAGGTGTTTTTATTTAAGTACATCCCAGTTTATTTTTGCTTTTATTTGCCTTGTGATAGGGGCTAAGTCTCCAAAAACATCTTTGTTGTTGATGTTATGAAATATATCACTAGTGTTTTCTTCTATGTATTTTATTATTGCAGGTCTTATATTTAAATCTTTAATTCATTTTAAATTTCTTTTTCTTCATGGAGTTAGCGAGTGATCCAATTTCATTTTTTTTTACATGTAGCCATTCAGTTTTCCCAAAACCATTTGTTAAAGAGACTCTCCCACATTTTATGGTGGTGTCTCCTTTTTCATGAATTAAGTATTGATAGACATATGGATTTATTTCTGGACTTACAGTTCTGTTCTATTAATCCATGTGTCTATATTTTTGCCAATGCCAAATTGTTTTATTATGCTTGCTTTATAGTATAGTTTGAAGTCAGATAAGATGATGCCTCCATTTCTCTCCCTTTTTTTGCAGGATTGCTCTTGATAATTGAGACTTTACATTTTTCCATATAATTTTTTTTAATATTTTATTTATGCATACAGGAGCTGGGGTACAGGCCAGAGGTGTGGGGGAGGTGAGAGGATTCACCAGAGACAGTGGGGAACAGAACAGGTGGATTGACTGAAATATACTGCTGACGGGAGCAGTGGACGAGACAGGAGAGGTCTGCTGCACCATGTGGGTAACTCCCTGGCTGGGGATCAAATTCGTGCTGCAGAGGCTGCAAATAGCTTCATAGTGCTGCTTAGCAAACCCTTGTGTCACCAGGCAGGCCCCTATTTCCATATATATCTTAGTATTTTTTGTTCACTTCCTCTAATGAATATTGCTGGTATTTTGTTGGGGGTTACATTAAATTCATAGTTCACTTTTGGTGGAACAATCATTTTCATTATATTGATTCTCTCCATCCATGAATAAGGAATATCTTTCCATATTATATAATAATCTCTTTTTTTTTTTTTTTAAAGATTTGTTTATTTATTTATTTATACAAGCACTGAGTACAGTCAGAAGTGCAGGAGGGTGAGAGAATTCACCAGAGCCAGAGCAGGGAGCAGAGCAGGCAGAAGGACCAAAGTACACTGCTGAGGGGAGCAGCGGCGGCAGGAGAGGTCTGCGCGCCATGCGGGACCCTCCTCCGGTGGCCGGGGAGGAGCCGGGGATCGAACTGGCGCTGCGAGGCTGCGGGCAGCTTCGCAACCCAGTGCTCAACCGCTGCGCCACCAGGGAGGCCCATAATAATCTCTTTTAATAATGTCTTGTAGTTTATATTGCAGAAGTCCGTTACTTTTTTGGTTAGGTTAGTTCCTAGGTATTTCTTTTTGAAGTGATGGTGAATGGAATTATTTGCTTAATTTCTTTTCTTCTCTTCATTGTTTGTATATAAAATTGCAACCAATATTTGAATACTAATTTTGTAACCTGCCACTTTAATGAACTCATTTATTGTTTCTAACAGCTTTTTTGTGGAGTCTTATATCAGACTGTGTGGAATAATGATTATTTCACTTCTTTTTCCCAGCTTGGATTTCTTTTATTTCCTATTGTTGCCTGATTAGTTAAAACTTCTAATGCTTAATTAAATGGAAGTGATGACTGACAGTGGGCATCCTTGTTTTGTTTCTGATTTTTAAGGACAATCTTTCAATTTTTTACCATTAAGTATTATACTGTCTGTGAGTTTGTGATCTATGAACTTTATTATTTTAGGTGAGTTCCCTCTTTTCCCATCTTATTAAGAATTTTCATCACAAGTAGTTGCTGAATCTCAGTACAGGCTGGCAGGAGAGAAATTCTAGCAGGTGTGGATGTTACAGTCTTTTGTCCAAAGGCAGCCTGGAGGTAGAATTCCTTCCTCTTCGGGGAACCATAGTCTTATCTTTTAAGTGTCTTAACTAATTGGATGAGACCCACCCACATTATGAAAGGTAATTTGCTTTACTCAAATATTGACAATATTCATTCTTATCACTCATAGTATCTCTCTCCATCCATTTAGTTCTTTAGTTTTGCTAACCCATTTTTTATCATTGTCAGTGTATAGGCTTTACACATTTATTGTCAAATTTATCCTCATGGATTTCACATTAATATAATGTTATTCATAACATTGATTTTTGGGGTTTTATTTCCAATCATTTGTTTCCAGTACATAGAAATACAAGTCTTTGTCTCTTGATCACTGTTAACTTGTTGACATAGCATAAAGTTGTTCAGAAAATTCCTTTAATATCTTTATTTTTCTTGAGCTGACATTGGTTTACAGCACTGTATATGATTTAGGGGAATAGATTCACAGCTCCTCAAATGTATGTCACCACATTACACATAGTATCAAAGCAGTCATTTGGCATCCAACCTCCTTTGTTCACTTCTTCTAGCCTCAATTCTGCAGTCACATTTCTAGGATCTGTTTTGGTTTAGTTTTGTCAGTTCCTTTGTTTTGTTTCTCTGTATTCCACATGTGAGTGAAATCACCCAGTGTATATCTTTCTCCTTCTGACTTATTTCACTTAGCACAATCTCCGCCAATTCCATTATATTGTTGCAAATGGCAACAGTTCGTTTTTTATAGCTGTCTAGTATTCCATATTTTATAGCTGTCTAGTATTCTAGTAACTATACCACATTTTCTTTAGTTATCTATCATTGGACACTTAGGTTGTTTCCATATCTGGGCTATTGTAAATAGTGCTGAAATGAACATAGGAGTGCATATCTCCCTTCAAATTAGTGATTTGGTCTTCTTCAGGTAGATGCCTAGGAGTGGAATTGCTGGATCATATGGTCTATTGTTAACTTTTGAGGAACTTCCATGCTATTTTCCATAGAGAATGGATCTGTCTACATCCTCACTAACAGTGTGCCAGAGTTCCTTTTACTCTACAGCCTTGTCAACAGTTTTCTCTCTCTCTCTCTCTCGCTCTCTCTCTCTCTCTTTCTCTCTCTCTTTCTTTTTTTAATGTGGGCCATTCTCACTGCAGTCTGGTGGTACTGTGGTTTTGATTTGCATTTCTCTGATGACAAGTGATGATCAGCATTTTTTGTGTGTGTGCGCCTGCTAGCGTGTTTGTCTTCTTTGGAGAGATTTCTATTTATCTCTTCTGCTCATTTTTTAATTGGGTACTTTGTTTTCCTTTAGTTGAGTTGTATGAGTCCTTTGTAGATTTTGGATATTAGTCCATTGTCAGATATATGATGTACAAAAATTTCTCCCATTCAGTAGGTGTCTTTTTGTTAATGATAGTTTCTTTTGCAGTATAGAAGCTTTTTGGTTTAATGTAGTCCCATTTGTTTATTTTTACTTTTGTTTTCCTTATTATTTTTTCAATATCTGTAGACTCTATAGGACACACCAATTTCATACAATATCAGGACACTCACCTGATATTGGAAATTGTCTTCTTTCTTTTCATTTCTTTCCTATTCTGTATGGCTAGAGATTTACTAGTTTTATTAACCCTCCCAAAGAACCAATTTTTACTTTCATTAATAATTTGTCTGTTTTTCTATTTCATTGATTTTTCACTCTGTTCTTTATGATTTACTTTCTTGTGCTTATAGTGGATTTAACTTGCTCTTTTTTTCTTTTCCTGATTGATGGTATTTGAGTTCTTGTATTTGAAACCATTCTTTCCTATTAGAGGTGAAATTTGATGATATAAGTTTCTCCTTAATTGTGAATTTAGAAGTTCCCCACAAATTGTGATAGGTTGCATTTTCATTGGATTGAAAGTATTTTCTAATTTCTCTCTTAATTTCTTCCTTGCCCCATTGATTATTTATGTCTTTTCCTAAATATTTGGGGATTTTCCACATATCTGTTGTTAATTTCTAATTTAATTCCATTATGATTATAGAACATACTTCCTGTGACTGAATATTTTTATATTAAGTCATGTTTTATGGTCCAGAATACAGTCTATAGTAGTGAATGATTCATATGCAATTGAAAATAACATGTATTCTGTTATTGGTGACTGAAATATTCTATAAATATTCATTGGGTAAAGTTGAATTCAAACATTGATAATTTTTTTGCCTACTTTTTCTACCAGTTACTGGGAGAGTGTATTGAAATCTCTAACTATAACTGTGGATTTGTCTGTTTCTCCTTGCAGTACTATCAGTTTTAGCTTCATGTATTTTCAAACACTCTTATAAAGTATAAAAATGCTTATATATTTAGGTTCTATTGACAAATTTATATTTTTATTACTGTGAAATAAACTTCTTTATACCCAGTAATATGTTTTGCTCTGAAATGTAATTTATCTGATATTAATATAGCTACACTAGTTTTAATTTGCCTAGATTTAGTATGGTGTATCTTTTCATTTTAACTTATTTTATTTTGATATTTGTGCAGTATTTGGTAAGCAACATGTAGCTGAACTTTGCTTTTTTATCCGATCTAAAAATTTCTGCCTCTAAATTGGGGTGTTTTGATCATTTATATTTAATATTATTATTCAGATGGCTAGGTTTAATAAATTATCTTGCTTTTTGTTTCATATTTCTCTCAGCTGTTCTTTGTTCCCTTTTTCTTCTTCCCTTCAATTTCTTTTGAATATATTGAGTATTTTGTATGATTTCATTTCATCTTCTTTGTTGACCTATTAGTGTAACTCTGTTTTATTTTACAGATTTCTTATGATGTATAGTATATATCTTTAACTGATGATAGCCTACCTGAAAAAAAAATTATATACCTTCACAAATAGTATAAGAATTTCACAATGGTTTACTTTGATTTCTCTCTTCCTGGCCTTTATGCTGTTGTTATGTTTATGTTGTTTATGTTATGTTGGCATATACTTTACTTATCTGTATGTAATAAACTCCACAATACCTTGTTATTCTTTTTGTCTAAGTAGTCAAGTATATTTTAAAGAGATTTAAATAATAAAAAAATCTCATATATTTGCCAACACAGTTATCCTCTGGTACTGTTCATTCCTTTATATAGAAGTATATTTCCATCTCAGTTATTTTCCTTTTCCATGAAGGATTTCATTTTAATTCCTTATGTGCAGGTTCATCTGGCAATGAATTCTATCAGCATTTGTATGTCTGATAAAGTCTTTATTTCACCTTTTTTTGAAAAATATTTTCACTGGATTATAGAATTCTTGTTCTTTCAGAACTTTAAAGATTTTGCTTTACTGTCTTCTCGCTTGATTTGTTTCTAAAAAGAACTCTACTGTCACATTTTCCTTTGTGCCTCTGTAGGTAATTTGTCTTTTTTATCTGTTTGCTTTTAAGATTTTCTCTTTATGACTGGTTTTGAGTAATTTGATTATGTTGCCCTTTGGTGTCATTTTCTTCAAGGTTGGTAGGGTAAGTGTGTGGCAGTGAGGCGGTAGGAGGGTGGACTTCATTGAGATTATTGGACCTGTTAATCATTTTCACCAAATTTGCAAGATTTTTAGCCATTATTTCTTTACATTTTTTTTTCTCCCCCCACTTCCCTACCAGAAACTCCAATTACATGTACTGAGCTCATTTAATTTTCATGTCATGTCTTTAAGCTCACTGTTTTTTTCTTGCAATGAATCAGTTGCTGCTAATTCTGTTTTATATATTTTTCATCTTAGTTTTCATTTCTAAAAGTTTTATTTGGGTCTATTTTATATCTTCTCTGTCTCTATTTAACTTCTTAAACATATGGAATACAGTTAAAATAACTGTCTTAATGTCCTTCGCTGTTAATTCTCACATCTGTGTCACTTCTGGATCCATTTCAGTTAGCTGGTTTTTCTCCTCATTATGGGTCATATTTCCCTGCAAGCCTGGAAACAGTTTTATCCTTTTGGATCTTGTTCTTAAGATCTGTTAGGTAGAAGCAGACTGCGTTTAGGACTAATATTTCCTCACTGCTGAAACAAGACCTTTCTGAGAAGCCTGTCCATTGTCCTATGAGTTATAAGGTTAATCGGTGTGGGTGGTAAAAACAGGCACTTTCCCAGCGCTCGCTGAGCATCAGACACTGTTCGCGCTAATCTCAGATGGTTCCTTTGCCAGCCTTGGCTAGTTTCTTCCCATGCATGTCCCAATTTGCTGAGTACCTGAGGGAACCTTTCACATAGTTCTCTGGTTATCACTCTCTGTAGCTTTCTCCTAGTGCTGCTAGCGCTTTGTCTTACATTCTTTAGATATCTTGGTTGCACTGTCTTCACATGTGGAGTAGGTTCTGAAGTCTGATTGGTCAAGTCTAGCCCTCAGCTCACATTGTGTCTGGAAGTGTTCAAGTCCAGCACTTTATAAGAAACAAAATAACCTCACTGACAGCTGATCAGAACACGTACAGATTCCAAAATTTCTAAACTTTCAGAACTTTAAAGAACTTTTCCTTTTTTTTGCAATTCCATTTCCTTTCAATAGACACAGATTCTCAAATAGAATCCAGGGCCACCTTCCCTCTTCACTTCTCCACAGTTCCTGAAGTTTTCTCTACCTCTCTGCCCTGTCTTTTCCTGGGAGAAGCCTGGACATACCTGGGAACCTCATAGACTCTTCCTGGCATCATCCTCGGAGGACAACGTTTTTGGTCATTACAGTTTCGTATATACACCTCACACTCTTATGAGCATAACCATGAACAAGACCTCTTGCTGATATGAACCCATTCTCATAGGACAAGTTCGGCTTTTTAACAATCTCTGTTCCTTTGCTTTGTCTTACCCAAACCTTCCTCAACTTGCACGGAAGGTGCAAGAAAGAAGAAACAAAAACACCCTTTTTCCTCAACAGTACTATTTTTAAAACTAAATAGATTTTGAAGGTCAGCCTAAAAAATTCAGCATTGATTTGGTGGGGGTCATACCTGTTTAAAAATAATAGCTTTTGTTGAGTATTTTCTGTAGAGAACATGATAAATTATAATATGAAAAAAAGTGTTTAAACAGATAATGAATCTATAAGAAAGCATTTCTTTCCCAATTTTCAATTCTTTTTTGTAGAAAAATTTTCTTTTTATGTAGGCAAATTTATCAATCTTTTTTAGTGAGAAGTAGTTTTTTTTTTTAACTTTTATATTTTCCCCCCTTGCATCAAAAATTAAGTTTCATTAGCTATATTTATATGAGTTCTTTAAAAAATCAAGATATAAAATTCAGGAGACATGAATAATAATAATATTAGCCTTTGTCATTTTGTTGTTGTCATCTTTTTTTTTTTTTTTGTGGGACCCTTGCTGGAGCTGCCAGGGAATGAGCCGGCGCTGCAGAGGCTGCAGGCAGCCTCTCAACCCAGCGCTCAACCGCTGCGCCACCAGGGGAGGGCCTGTTGTTTTCATCTTGGACAAATTATTTCATCTCACTAAAAGCAGTTTTCTTCATCAGTAAAAAGAAGACATTGATCTAGAGAGATTCTTTAAATTATGTCCACCGATTACCTGGTACTCTTTTCTTCGAGAGATAGAACTTAATTTCTCTTTCATTGAATGTGAGGTGAACTTAGTGATTTGTTTCTAAAGAATAGAAAAATGTGGAAGGAGTGATATGTCATTTCCAAGCCTCAGTCATAAAAGGCATTTCAGATTCCTCCTTGGTCTGTTGCTCGAATCCTTTGTCTGAGGGAAATCATCTTCTATGTCTGAAGAACTCAAATGATGCTCTGAACTCAAATGAAGTTCTGCAGCAAGAACTTGGGCCTCCTGCCAGTAACCAGTGAGAAACTAAAGGTTTCTATTATCAGTCTTGTGATTACACTTCTTGAAAATAGATCCTTCAACCAGTCAAATCTTCATCTTGACTATAGTCTTACGACTGACCCTGAGCTAATATTGCCCAAATAACTTGCTCCTGAATTCGGACTCCCAGAATCTGTGAGATTTTAAATACTGTTTTTTAAGCCATTGAATATCAGAATAACTGTTTATTAATACTTTACAAACTGGGCCTCCCTGGTGGTGTAAGGGACTAAGCATCAGCTCTATGAAGCTAGCTGCAGCTACTGCAGCATCAGTTCGATCCCCAGCCAGGGACCCACATGACTCAGCAGACCTCTCCTGTCTTGCCCACTGCTCCCCTCAACAGTGTATTTCAGTAGATCTGCCTATTCTGCTCCCCACTCTGTCTCTGTGAATCCTCTCACCCCCAGCACCTCTGGCCTATACCCCAGCCCTTGTATGCATAAAAAATAAAATCTTTTAAAAAATACAAACTTCTTCACCTATTATAATTTAAACTTTTCCTTGAAAAGTCTGCATTCCGTACAACAAAACATTATAGGAAGAAAGCCAAATAACAATTTTGAATAGAAATATTTTTCAACTACGTATTTTTATAATAGTTTTAAAATTATAAATATATATACAATTTTAGTAGATGATGTTTTAGTAGATGATGTTTAATAAGATTTGACATTGGGAAATTTATCATCTTTCACAGAGTTCTGAACTAAGAAAGGGCTCTAAGGTCCTTGGAGGGTTATCAGATGTATGTGGATCCCTTTACATTATTTGCAGTGTGTTGTGTAAAAAACATTTTCCTCAGAAAGAATGTATATACTTTTACGATGTTTTCACACAGTCCCTCTCTCCTCCAAAAAGAGTTAAGAACTATTCATCTGACTCACATTCCCACCTGTGGGAATTTAGGTGCAGAGACATAAGTGAATTATTCACAGCTAAAGATAGTGCTCAGACTCCAATATGAGAGAGAAATTCTACCTACAATAGGCAGCTCAGGGAAGAACTGATATTTGCAATGCTCTCAAGTTCTCAGGCCCTTAAGACAAACCTTTATACTTATTATTTTGCTAATACATATTTCTTGTTTACTAAATGGACTTCCCCCCACTCCCAAAAATCTCCTTGCTGGCCTACCTTTTGTCTTGTCTTCTTTCATTTCATTCTTATAGCATATAAGAACTCAACCAAAGTGCTTTTCTACTATGTATGCTAGAATCTAAAATTAATCTGGAGAAAACACATTACACTACTTTGAGCAAATTCCTAGAGACATATCACTTACATGTTTTGCAATGATTTTTGAAATTTTTCACCTCTTTGCACATTATTAGCCATTTCTTTCTGAATTAAGCCATATATGAATATTATTATCATAATAAGAAACTGGTTAAAGCACTAAAAATCAAAGTTAAGTTCTAGTATTTATGGTAATTCAGGATAAATTATGCCTATTTAGAAATTTGAAGTTGCTAAGAACCATCCCCAGATGCCTGGAAAACAAATATAAGTCCTTGATTGGAGAGCTCCAACATATGTTACAGTCTTTTTATATTTTTGATGTATCTTCTATCAGTACAAGGCTTCTCATTCGGTTCTCTTTAAATATTTTTGTCGCCAATAGTATTGAACAGTCATCATAAGTAATCCTGGGCTGATTAAAGTCAAGGGAACTGATGTTCTAATGACTAGGCCTAAAGGAAAAAAGCATAAGAAGTCCTTATTTTACCCCAGACACATTGAGCTGTCTGTATATCAGCTTTACCAAGACATTCATCCCTATAGATTTGCCATCTGTTCACACCATCCCCATGTACTCCAGATCAAATCTTTTTGATGAACCAAGTCAGAGAAGCAAGGACTGAAACTATGGTGCAAGAGAGACAGGGACTGAAAAATCTGCACCGATGCCATGAAATGCCCATACATGCCTAAGCCTGAGTCCTTGCTGTCCCTTTTCCTCCTCAGCTCCAGAAGACATCTGCTATGAGCAGATTCTGGGGCTTGGTCAAATAACCTATTTCTTGCCACCATTCAGGGATTCTAAGTGAGCATTGTCCCTCCTCCTCAAAGATAGAAACAAAGATTCAAAACCTGGAAACAATTCCAAGATCTATGAATGTTGAATGTTTCTAGCAAATTCAGCATTAAATCCTAATTTGTAACAGTCTTGTATTGTAGCACAAAGAACAGTGGAATGATTCAAGTGCTAATTGGATATGTTTATTTTTCCATAAATAGAAAGATATGTCAGGAGGAAGAGACATATTTACATTTTGGTGAATTTTTTTTTCTTAAAGTAAAATCATTCAATATTTAAAATACATTTCAAGGTAATTCCAAATACCAAATCAGCTTTGTCTGAGGAATGGCAGGAACATGCATTGACAAGAAAATAGGTTTATTTGTAAGCTTCCAAGGGGTTGAATTTTATTATAGATGGCAGCAAAGAGCAGAGAAAATATCTGTGAAAGAGTTTTAAAGGAAAATAAATGTAGAGTTTAATAAAGGAAAACTTATTTAGCAAGCTTATGTATTTTTTAAATGGGAAGAATAAAGAAAAAAGGAGAAATAAAACCCTTTTGGTGGTATTCTTTGAGTCTGCCCAGAACCTCTTTCATCTGAAAGTATGGAAGTTCATTAAAATGAGTAATTTAAAGAGACAAATGTGATTTTGGTGATTGTATCAAGAAAACATACCTACTCTTTGAGTATGTGACTCCGCATCAGAATCAGCGGCGTTAGGCTGATTCTATTTACAGATTGCTTCAGATGGACTTTTCAAAGTATAGTGTCAAAATTCATGCAATGAGATCACAGATTATTTTTATCATAGTAATATCAACCAATGACTTTCACTAAGGGAGCTTTCTAATATGAGCTTTCTAAAAGGGTTAGTCTGATTTTCACACAAAAGATACAATTATGCACTGAATGTAAATAACAAAATAATATTAAAAGGAAAATGTATATAACAGAAAATATAAAAGTAGATAAGAACCAATAAGCTTATATTGTGTACCTTCTACTACCAAGCTCACTATAATTGGTGCTCAAGAAATATTTACTCTTAAAAATAAAGCATGTCAAAGGGCCTAAACAATTCTACTATACTGAATCAACCTATGACTAAAAATGCTTTATTTGACTCTTTTATTTTGTAGGTATTATTACTTGGCATTCAGAGCACATCAAACACCTCTTGCTAGCAAAGAGAGCTGCGCTGCTATCTTGGAAAAATGCAGATTAGATCACTGGGTGCTGGGAAAAACAAGGTATTTCTTTCTTTATTATTGTTCTCATTGTTAACCTGTGATGCTCTTCTGTGTACCCTTGTCTGTCATCAGTGATATGAGTGACACTTTATATAGCTTAGCAGACAAACCAACCCCAGCCTAACTGTGATCTTTGCTGGTCTTAGGTCAGGAGACCCAGGACCTCCTGGACCAGAGGTGAAGGGTTTGTTTCCTGCTCTACATAAAGTTTGAGAGTCATTTAGCATTCATTTAGCATCCTAGAATGAGATCTTCAAAATGCCCTCACTTTAAATCACTCTAAAATGCCCCATTTTCAAAATGTTGTGTATTCCAGCCCCACATGCAAATGCAAAAATCTTATCAATGACAATGTGTCTCTTACAGTTTGTCCATTTTTTCAACAGATGTTATTTTCTCTGTAGCCAGCTTAATGGTCTTATCGTGTGTAGTTTTTTAATTTGTGGGAACTTTACACCCTTGCAGGATCTCAGGTTTTTATGGTCCATTCTGAATTACCCTTAAAATGTAGCCTTAGACTGAATGTTGAGGCCCCACTGCTGCTCCTCAGCAGAAATTGGATCCCCTTGGACCTCCCTGGTGATGCAGGGGTTAAAGACAGAGCTATCAAGCTATTGCCAGCCACTGCAGCACCTGGTCAGGGAGCAACCCACATGGCAGCAGACCTCTCCTGTCTCACCCGCTGTTCTCCTCAGCAGTGTATTTCAGTGGATCTGCCTCTTCTGCTCCCTGTTCTCTCTGGTATCCTCTTACTCCCTGCACCTCTGACTTATATCTCAGTTCTTGTATGCATAAGTAAATAAATCTTTAAAAAAAAAAAAAAGAATTAGATATCCCCATGGGTCATCTGAATCCCTGTCCTCTGACCTTCCACTGTTGGTTGTGAGTCAGTTCTGTGGGTTAGTGCCTCCTCCACCAGAGGCTGCGGGGAAGGAGAGCAGAGATCACCTGGCAGAAATGAGGTAGGCCATTTGTATCTCCTAACATTGTTGACGTGAATAATCAGATTGGCTCAACCTTAGAAGGGGATTGTATTTGCTACTAAGAAATCAGTAATGTTAGCATAATTCAAGTCATCAATAAACTTTATTTGTATAATTTTTAAATATTTATATTAAGAATATACTGGAATAGGCCTGGCCTCCCTGGGGTGGCACAAGGGGTTAAATGTCAGCACTATGAAGCTATCCACAGCCACTGCAGTATGAGTTTGATCCCCGGCCAGGGAGCCACACACACGTGATGCAGCAGACCTCTCCTGTCTCACCTGCTGCTCACCTTAGCAGTGTATTTCAGTAGATCTGCCTGTTCTGCTCCCCATTCTGTGTTTGGTGAATCCCCTCACCCCCGCACCTCTGGCCTGTACCCCAGTTCTTGTATGTGTAAATAAATAAATCTTTTTTAAAAACTTACTGGAATAGAATGAAAGTTCAGCTTGGGAGCCCATAACTAAAACTAATGTCCATTTCATTTCAGGTTTTTCTCAAATATTACCACATTGAACAGTTAAACTTGTTACTCCGAGAAGTCATAAGCAGAGTAGTTGTGCTGCAGGCATATGCCAAGGGCTGGCTTGTAGCCAGGAGATATAAAAGAGTCAGAGAGAAGAGAGAGAAGGGGGCTGTTGCCATCCAATCAGGTAAATGGTTCTAAGTCCTGGCATTTCATTAGTTTCTGGGCGTGGGGGGCACTTACCTGTTACTTTCCTTAGTGTTTTTCTTCTCTTCTTCCCTCCCTTTCTTATCTTCCCTGCATCAGCAAATGTTTACTGAGTTCCTACTGCTGACCATACCCTGTGCTAGGTGCTAGGGATATAGCCAAGAGCAGGACCACCAAGGTCCCTGACCTCCAGACAAACAAACAAGCCATCACAACACCCTGGATGAGTGACAAGACAGAGGCAGTATGAGTGGATGGATGCAAAACCCAGGTCACACTAACATGTACCCCAGCTCCCAGATGACTGACAGACATCACATCATATACTTAATATACTTAGTCACTACAAGGTTTTCAGCATCAGTATAATTAATACCATTTCCAGAGGACTTTTTGCCCAGACAGAGCTTATAAACCAACCTAACAAATCACTAGGCTCTGCCATATACCATCTAGTCGGTGTCTCTTCATATTGAGAGAGTGTCTCTTCTCTTCTCTCTTTTTTTTTTCATTTCTCTTGCCTTTTGCATTTCTGTCATGCGTTTTCCTTCTCTTAGCACAATTCTTGGCATATAGTTCCCTTACAAAATGCAAGTGTTGTATTACTAGTTATTTCCCCTTTATTTTTGCTTTAAACTGCCATGTTTATACCTTCCTCCAATTAAAAATATGGGCCAGATCAAGTTATTCCAGTTTCTTCACAGCAGCCCCACTTCCTGAAGACAGAGCTTCTTCCATGGGCTGGAATGACAGAGAACCACTTTACCTGGGACAGGGGATCCAAGTGATTTAAAACTGGAAACCAGAGTGTTTTGTAAATGCACTGGCTAAAAACAAAAATAACTCCTCAGAAACATCTTGGAGGACAAACAGAGAGTACAGAGAGGCCTCTCTTCCCCATCACTGCTCACGTATCTCTGCTTAACTGGTTCAGTGAGAAAGCAGGAGGGAGGAGGAGAGGGGTAATACATTGGAGGGGAAACAGCTTATATCAATTCTCTGGCACGTTCTTAAATTAATGTCCATTCCTAGCACATGGTTTTATATTTTTAGCCTGGAGAGGATATGATGCTCGGAGGAAATTTAAGAAAATAAGCAACAGAAGGAATGAGTCTGCTGTTCATATACAACCAGGTAATTAAAACATCATTTTCACAATATTCACTTGAAAATATTCTGTGATTAAGTTTATATGAATTTAGAAAAGCTATAAGGTTAATAATTTAG
>NW_023601896.1:0-41064 GCF_014898055.3 Talpa occidentalis
TTTTATTAGTTCCAACATGTCAGAAAAAAATACTTCCTTGGCCCTGTAGTTCTTGACATTCTGTCATGGAAAATGGCAAGATTTGAGGTAAAGCCAAAATAGAAAATATCACCTCAGTAAACTGAAAACTTAGATTGATTATTCCATATCATTTCAGAGCCAGATTTGACGCCAAAATTTGCCTGAAGCAGTTTGTGTTTTTTTGATTTTTTTTTTTTTTTTCCTGCAGGATGTGAAGTGTTACTTTAGCCTCTAACACTAGAATTTAGACACTGGGCTCTGATTATCATCAGGGGAAGCAAGTCAGTCACCCCTGGTGGTCACTGAGGTGACTGCACCTAGAATAGGTTCACAGGATATTATGTAAGCTTGGAGCTGGATCCCCTCCATTTAGCAACAACAACAAAAATCTCCCCTAGACTAAAAATTAGGGCCAAATGGAATTAAGCCCTAACCACCTTTTTTCTGTCTTCTCCTATCCTCTCCTCATGATTAACCGTTAATATGCTCCAACTGTATTCCTGGTAAAATGTGCCCTTTAAGGTTGATTGTAACATCAGAAACAAACATCTGATTGCTAAGAAAACACCTTCCTGGGAAAGTCAAACACCTTGACTCATGTCACATGGACTTCCCACCACCTCCTCAGATATGGAAATTCTGAGTGCTATGCCTCCCTCACATTCCTTCCCCCCTTATATTAGAGAAGAGACCTCATTAAAGGGCTAACCAATTGCTGACTCCCTTGGTGGCCGCCTCATATAGTAAACTCCTCTGTGTTTGTTTTTTCAAAAAATTATTTTTATTTATTTATGCATACAAGAACCACGGCATAGGCCAGAGGTACAGGGGGTGAGAGGATTCACCAGAGACAGAGTAGGGAGCAGAATAGGCAGATCTACTAAAATACACTGCTGAGGGGAGCAGTGGGTGAGACAGGAGAGGTCTGCTGAGCCATGTGGGTTGCTCCCTGGCTGGGATCGAACTTAGGCCTTGGCAGTGATAGCACTGACCTAACCCCTGAGCCACCAGGGAGGCCCTAATCCTCTGTGTTTATATTCTCACAGCTCAGTGTTTGGCTCTCTTGGTGCAGGTAAAAGACCTCCTCTGGTCACTATAAGCACAGTATACTACTATACTCAAAATGTCTCTTGTAATTATATAGCTTTGAAGCAGTTAATGCCTGATAGTCATGATCACTTAAAGTCATTGTTCCTTGGGTACTAGTAATGCTTAAGGTCAATTTCTCCTCTAAGATCCCTAAGTTTCTTATATTTCATACTCCTCTCCATCCTATATTATAATTACACAGACCATATGCCATGTACATAATAGGTGGTCAATTTGTATTTTTATCATCTAGCAGCACTGTCCAGAAATATAATGTGAACCACATGTATAATTTAAAAATTTTTAGTCATATATTAATTTTAGGAATCTATTTTAGTTAACCAAAAACATCCAAGCCACTGTTATTTCAACCTGTAGTGCAATTGTATTTTAATTGTTCATTAACCCCAAGTGACGAGTACAGATCTAGTCCATTTTAAAATTCATAGAAAATAAAAATATTTGCATAGTCCACTGGAGTAAATGGATGAGACTTTTCTTTACCAGAGGAAACTGCCAGGGGCTCAGGTTGCCTTGATCCTGCTCAACTATCCTGAGTGCTGAAGTTATCCATGACCATCACCCTATGTAACCAGTCTGCCAGGCACAATAGATGGAGCCTCTGATGGACAGCACTGGTTCCTACCTGTTTCAAGTGATAGAGCCATTGACCCTCCACCTTACATAATAGTTATTTAACTTTTTTTAAGGTTTATTTATGCATAAAAGAACTGGGGTACAGACCAGAGGTGCAGGGGGGTTGAGAGGATTCATCAGAGACAGAGTGGGAAACAGAACAGACAGATTGACTGAAATACACTGCTGAGGGAGCAGTAGGCAAGACACGAGAGGTCTGCTCTCGTGGCCGGGGATCAAACTCTTGCTGTAGTAGCTGCAGATAGCTTCATAGGTTGCATCTTAATCCCTTGGGCCCCCAGGGAGGCCCCTGATTTAACTTTTGTAGCTAATTCATTTAGTAGACAAATAGCACATAAATGAGACAGATGATAGAGTAGATAATAGACAATGGATTAGATATGTGTATTATATATATAAACTACTTATAGAGATAGTAAAATAATATATACTGTTTTTCATTTCATAGTTCCTTTACTTTTCCTCAGAGTCTGAACCAATTTAAGTTAATAATTTTCAATAGGTATCAAATTTTTCCCTCCTGCCTCCCCAGCACACATTTGGCACTATCTATTGACATTGTTGACTCTCACATCTTAAGAGGGGGTGTTACTAGCATCTTGTGGATAGAGACCAGGGAGCCTGTTCAACATTATACATTCTTCATAGGACAACCACCCCCTACAAATAAAGAATTGTAAATTGGCCCAAAGTTTCAAATAGTGTCAAGGTTGGAAATCGGCTTTAATATGACATCAACTAGCACTGACCTTTTACATGACAGGTAATGTCTCATTTCTGTATTTTATAATGTATAATTCCACATGATAATCAAAACTTTAAATTTAAGATTAAAACTTTACTTTCATCTAGTTAGGGGGAAAGTTGGATGTTTTCCTTTCTGTCTTCATCCTTACACTTCACCCCAATTTTCCATCTTACTAATGCAAGTTTACAATGCTTTGTATTCAAAGTTAGGGATGAAGGATGCAAAAACATCCCTATTTGACACAGTCATGAGCAGGCATCTCACAGTCTCAATGAGGCAGATTTTTTTAAGTAGACAATCCCCTTATGCACTTTTGTAGGTTCCTTAGAGTTCCCATTAGGATCACTTGACTTTGAATCTTCTAATGTAAGTAATTTATTTTCTTCTAGTTGCAGTTCACTTTGTAGTGTGCTTTTCTCTTTTTTTGTGAGTTTCTCATTGAGGGATAGAACCGTGCAAGTCTAGATGCCCTACAATTCTAACTTGACGAATGTTTTGCCACCAATAATTTCTTTAAAACTTTAATTGATTGAAACCATTGTACTTTAATAAGTATCTGAGCTCCTGGTATTTTTATTTCCCTTCTTCTTCTTTCTTACACCAATAGTTCAGTAATATCAGATAAAAATCCTTTGAGGTTGGGCTTGGATAAATTTCTTACCTTTTTTGCCTCAGCTTCCTTATTTCTAAGTTGGGTAGAATAGTTTTACATATTTCACAAGATCATTGTTAGAATCAATGCAGCAAATATTAACTGAATATTCACTCTATGCAAAATGACATTTAAGGTATTAAGGTCACATTAGCGAACATTTGCTCAATGTTCAAGGATAAAAATCCTCGTCCACTTGAGTTTACATTGTAATAAAATTTAGTAAAGTTAAATCATGTAGCATATCCAGGACATCATAAAACCTCAAAACATTCTAGATATATTATTAACACAACTGAATGACTGACATATTCTAAGATAATGATTGTAGAGGAAAAGAGCGTCTATAAAACCAATAAAGTACCTCAAATCCTCACATGATGTCTACAATTAGGTAAAACAGTGGAGAGTCCAGTTATGAACTATAGCTTATCTTACTGAGATAACAAATTCCTGTTAGTCATTAATAATAAGACAACTTGAATATATCTAGATTCTACACCTAATTAGGGTCCAAAGTTTAAATATTAAAGATCATCACTGAATTCATAGCCTTTAGCATGGTCCTTGATCATCAGTAGCTTTCAGCAATAATTGTTCACGAAAAAATGTGACACACACCTATCATTAAAGATAAAGGTAAAGGTAGGAAGTTGAAAATAGAGAACTGATGAAGACGTGGAAAAAGTCTGGTGGAAATTTCACATCAATAAATAGAATAAGAAATTTCTGTTTCAGAAAAACTCACTTTTTCATCGACTTAAAAAATTGAGAAAATTATTGTGGCAAGGATGATCTTTGAAAATGTAGGAGTTATCTATAGGTAGTATAGAGTTATGATTAATTATAATGAACAATTCTAGAGATTTGCCCCCTAATTTATTTTTATTTTATTTATATATATTTTAAGATTTATTTATTTTTATACAAGAGCTGGGGTACAGGAGGGTGAGAGGATTCACCAGAGACCGAGCGGGATGCAGAAAAGGCAGACAACCGAAATACACTGCTGAGGGGAGCAGCGGGCACGGCAGGAGAGGTCTGCCATGCCATATGGGAATCTCCCTGGCCAGCCGGGAATCAAACCCATGCTGCAGAGGCTGTGGTCAGCTTCACAGCGCTACACTCAACCTGCTGTGCCTCCAGGTGCTCCGATTTGTCTCCTAATTTAGATAAATTTGTATTTAAACAAAATGTTGTACATAGCTACAGATATGTGGAATTATCCAGATAAGATTATCATGTTAAATATAAGGGAATCATTGTGAAAATAAATTGTGGTGATATGAAGCTAACCACATTCTCATTATACATTCACTTTGCAAAAAAAGTTAATATTTTTATATGGGTAAATTTTGCTTGTATGCCTTATCTAAACAGAAAGGCTTGAGCTATTAATTCAGGTAGTTGTTCCATAACTACTGGTTTCTGTTCATATTTGCATAAAGTAATAATCATAAAGAGAAATTTACTGAATGCCTCTGACTTTTTTTTAATCTCCAGTATTCAGACTGCATCATAGTGCTTCAGATACAAGCGACAAAAACCGAGTTAAAAGCAGATTAAAGAAGTTTATTACCCGAAGACCTTCCCTGAAAACTCTGCAAGAAAAAGGACTTATTAAAGGTATAGCACAATTTATATTTTTACTGTAACAGTGATAAATGAATGGACCTTTGTATACACAGCTATACAACTCTAAATGAATATCAGGATATTATATTTTCTGCTCTGTAACAGAGGAAAAATAATTGAGACAACTAATCCCCCCCTGAATAGGGTGACATCATAGAATAATTAAAAAAAAAAACAACCTAATTTTATCAGAGCATCTGGGCTCTGTCCAAGGAACTGAGAAGGCAAACCTATCAACGCTACTGATCCTTCAGGGTGTCCCTATGCTGATACGTCCATAGTTTACACCTATATGCAGTATTTTATACCTGTTGTTTTAGTATACTTAATATCAGGATCCCTTTTCACTTTCAGAAGTTTCCTGACTGGAATAATAAGTTATCTGACCACACTAGTCATAATCTCATATATGCTAGGAAGAAATCCAAGACAAATTGGCATCATGAAATACTTAAATACACCAATGAGAGAAAGATCTCATGTACTTGCATTTTTAGTTGTAAATTAATTCATTTATTTATATTTCAAATATAAAGCATTTAACAAAGTTTCTGGACATAATAAATGCCCTCTGCTGTTAATATTATTATTATTATATTATCATTATTATTGTTCGTAGTATGCCTATTCTATGAAAGGATGGATGAATATATTGAAGCACTGATATAATAGATTACTATTTCTGGAAAAAACATTGCAGATTATACAGGCAAAGTTTATTATTTTCCTAACAAGAAAATTTATGCATAAAGTCAATTATTCTCTCTCTTTTCAAATTTTCTTTTTTTTTTTAAGATTTATTTATTTACGCATATAAGAACTGGCATACAGGCCAGAGATGTGGGGAATGAGAGGCTTCACCAGGGAATGATATAGGGTGGGGAGCAGAACAGAGAGATCCACCAAAATATACTGCTTGCTAAGGGGAGCAGGGGCGAGTCAGGAGAGGTCTGCAGTGCCATGTGGGTCACCTCCCTGGCCAGGGATCGAACTGGTGCTGCATTGGCTGCAGATTGCTTCATAGTGTTGCCACTTAACCCCTTGTGCACCAGAGAGGCTCCTCTTTTCTAATTGATGGATCTACTTTGAAAATTTAATATAAGAAAGAATTTGAAAATGGGCTAAAATAAACTCCTAAAATAAATGCTGAAAACAATGTAAAGATTGAACTTTATAGGACTCAAAAGTGATTTAACATACAAATATTTCTTAGGAAGAGGGTAAAGCAGACATTAATATTTTCATCAAAACTTAGTGAATTATTTCAATAGTTTTTATAACTGTCTCACCTATTAGTTATAGTCAATTTTGAAACAGGCTAACATATAAAAATTTACCTGGCACTGTAAGCTAGTCTTGAAAGGTGAAATTTTAAGAGGCACGAGAATACTTATCACTAAATGAGTGGAAAATTCTTAGAATGCAGACATCTGGGACTAGAACAAGTAACTGTTTTAAATCAAGCTTACTTCAGTCTTTTATTCTCTAAAGATATCTGTTTAGGTGCCAGAGACAGCATTCAATCCTTTATACCCTCAACTTCATGTGATACTATACTAGTCCTTCAAGTTTATGTTAGAATTCATTGTGTACGTTAGCATTTTCTAAAAAAGGATTCATTTACAGGTTACCTGCCACCTCGAAAACTATATAAAACCAGATTAGCAATCTAAACAATCCCAGTTGACATAAATTCCAAATTTGCCATGATTATAGCAAAATTAAAAGGGTTTTAATTCAGTGCCTGGGTCTAGCCCCATTCAAAATGCTTACAAATTAATAAGAAGAATTAATAACTATAATGCTCTGGACTCAGAAAGTAGCAAAGTAGCTGCATACTTAATGCAGTTTTCATACTGATGTAATGAAACCACTAAACATACTCCAGTGTGTGCATTTCCTATCTTAGAGCTCCATTAAATTTTCACCATAGCTGACCGATGAGTCAGTATTCATTAGTATGGCTATGGAAAATCTATGTGAAATTCTGATTTGATAAGCTCCCATTGTTGTCTTCAGTGGAATTTTCTTCCAAATACAGATCAAGTTATGTAAATGTAGTCATTTCTTGGGCTTGTTTCAGTGTTAACTGTGAACTTCTTTCCAAGGCTTTTACTGAGATTTTTTTTGACTGAGTAAAGGGAATTAAACTATTTTTTAAAAAACAGAGTCAGTCAAGTTTAGTATTTTAAGTTCATTGTCTCAGCATACCTAAGGCAAAGACTCAGAAAAGTAATGAAATCATTACTCAAAAAGAAATTAAAAACAGAAATTAAAAAAAATGAAATCAGTATGGATCAATTACAAAAATTATATAAAATAAATTAATGGTTTAATGGTTAATTTCTCTAAGCTACATAAATGTCTTTCGAGGACAAGAATTTAGGAAATTCTGTTTTTTGAAAGAGTTATAATGGCCCTTAACTTTGTCCCACAATGCATTTGCCCAAATAATATGTAGTAGATTCCTTAAACTGCCTGATCTTACAAACTTGGAATTAAGGCCTCCATTACTCATATTTGGAAAAGCCGAGTTTAGTAGTTTGGATCTTACCAGTATACTTTCTGATAGCTAGGAGGAGCTATGCTGGGCCACAATCACTTTTCAAAGTGATTACTCTTTCCTGTAATATTACCGCCAGTTTGAGAGGACTGAGTTTTGAATTCAGCCAGCATTTACTGAGCACCCACTGTGAAGTGGGAAAGGCTATGCTTCACTGACTTTGTCATACCCAGTAGAACAATACCAAGCAAACATCTTATGTGGGAAAGGTATTATCCTCATATCACTGAGTCCAAACTCAATGGTAACCCTCTCTGGACAATATGTGACTTCACTGGCTAGAATCTAGCCAGTGAAACTCACTGGAAACTCAAGCGCACATGATGAGGTTGCATTTTCTGATTTCTTTAACATGACTAATGATTGTCATAGCAACAACATAAAAAGGCCAGGAGTTAATAATTCTGAATAATGGCTCAATGGAAAGAAATTGAATAGCTCAGGTAGGTGTAGTGATTATTGTACCATTACATTGGTAGCTTCTGAAAGTTTTCAATTTCTCCATGTGCATTCCCACACACTTGCCAAGGGAATGTGGAACACTTTCTAAATGTGTAAGTTAATTGCATTGAGTGTCTCATTGGAAAGAGAACTCAAATCAGTTTAATATGTAAATTATAGGCAACGGGCTATGTTTTAGGATGGTAGGTGTGCTTGAACATATCTTTTACTTGCTTTTAAAACTAAAGTGAGAACTCTTTAGGATTAGTCAAACTAACTTCTTCTGTTATCTTTCAAATAACAGCATTGACATCTAAGAACAGGAAACACTTAGCAACACAATTTTTCAAAAAGGATTGTCTCTGTTTGTTTTTTTAGCAGCAACTAGTATTTCCTTACATCAAAATGATATAGTTAAAAAGGATTATATGTTTAGAAAGTAGTTTCTTTCATCTTAATGTGGACAAAACCATACTAGATGGTAGGCATTGAAAATAATGTTATTCTACTTTTATTTTGTAATCATTGTATTTAAAAGGAAACAGCCTATGTAATAGTATAACATCTCAATTTATCAAGCTTAGACATGACTTCAGATATAGTTTGCAACAGGCATAAATTTGACTCAAACCAGACCTCGTCTACCTGGTCTTTTTCCTTCTCAAATATTCATGGTCAAATACAAATGGTCCCTCTGTTTCCACTGGCTTTCTCTGAAACTTCCACCATATTTAAATTTCTACTTATTATCTTATTAACCATATAAAATTAAATTTCAATGCCTCTATCCATAAGATGAGAAACAGTACTCTCTTTCCCTCCTACCTCTTCTGTCTTCGCTATTGTAATTTTTATTTCCACATCATGAAAAATTTAATCATTTCACTGGTTTCTATAATTGTGACTTATTCATATATAGCTTGATTCTGAAAGTTACAAACAAAACAAAAAACAACATTTATAAGACTACAGTTATATATGGTTATTTACGACAGCGTCAAGTATTAGAATTCCTTCTCTGTCCTTACAATATAAGGACCGGGCCTCCCCTGGTGGTGCAGAGGTTGAGCGCCGCGCTGTGAAGCTGCCCGCAGCCTCTGCAATGCCAGTTCAATCCCCTGCTGCCCTGCTGCCGGGCGAGGGTCCCACATGGCGCGCAGACCTCTCTTGTCTCGCCCACTGCTCCCCTCTGCAGTGTACTTTGGTCCTTCTGCCTGTTCTGCTCCCTGCTCTGGCTGTGGTGAATTCTTTCACCCTCCTGGGCTTCTGACTGTACCCAGTGCTTGTGTAAATAAATAAATAAATCTTTAAAAAAAAAAACAAAACAATATAATGACCCCTGTGATCCTCCAAAATTAATGTTCTTTGATTGCTGTTGAAAAGATTAAACTTTCTTTTACATTTGAAGATTATATTAGTAAGTTTAAGTGATGTTTTGTAACCATACGCAAGCCCTCTATTTTCCCCCATATTTTGGATAGAAATGTGAAAAAAAAAGTAATCAGCATTTACTTTACAATGACCATGTATATACTATGGAATCCTTGGCCAAGTCCATCATGTATGGCCTTGTGCTAATGCTGACCCTGCAGAAAATGAGCATTTAGTACATAGTGTGTTTTATTTATTTGTTTGTTTGTTTGTTTATTTACTTATTTATTTATGTGTTTTTTAAAGATCTGCTTTTCTACCCATTACCATTCCTTCTATCCCTGGCCTGTTCTCCATCTTAACCCCCGAGTCCTCACAGTGCTTGGTAATATCTGCTAGTTTTTATAAGTATTTTACTTTGTCTAATCATATGGTTTGTAAATGTCCAATATTTGTCATTTTCACTTGCTTAACTACAAAACAATCATCCAAACTACCTACAATTTGCTGTAAATTGGCTACATTTCATCTTTATTTATGGCTAAATAGTATTCCATAGCATGGATATACCACATCTTCTTGATCCAGTCATCTTTTGATGGACATTTAGGCTGTCTTTTTGTCCTGACTATTATAAATAGGGCTGTAAAATATTTATGTTTATTGGAAAGAATAGCAGCTTTAGAATATGACCAAGTCAGGTTTACAAATGGATTCTGTCATTTACCAGCGATATAACTTTACACGTTGTTATTATCTTTATAATTTATGGAATTTTTATCATAAAATTTAAATGAAATCTGGAAAGAACCTCATAGTGCCCAGTTTAGCTTCGTCATTCAACAATTGCTTTCTCCCTTTTTGCCTTCCCTCCATACTCTCTGCCTCTCTTTCCTTTCCTTCTTCTCATCTTTCCTTCCATATTTTCCTCTTCCTTCTTTTTTCCATTCATACTTAGGTTATGGAGAAAATTATGACCAGAATAGCTCTAGGAAACCATTCCCCCAAGTATTTGCTTAAAGTCTGAGAAATCAGTCTAGGTACATATGAAGGAAAAGCAGCAGTAACATATTGATCTCAAGAAAAGTATATAGATAACTTAGGGGTGGCTAATATTTGCCTTTTTATTACTGTATTCTTTATATGTAACTGGGCATGAGCTCATTTTTCTTTCCAGCTATGCCAACTAATACAGTGTCACCAAATTTCTATAACATTTAAGTAATTTCCCATGCAGACACAACTAATTGGTTAATGTTTTTGACGCATGAGAAAATAATGCCTTTTAGATTATAGTACTTTTGTAAAATATGCCAATTTTATTGAGAAGTAAAGATTTTTTTCCATTCAAATTGTAGATATAAGTTTTCAGCCCACAACTTACTATACTAGTCATATTTCTGAGTATCAATATCATTGGGTTAAAAGGAAAGTATTTTAAAAATAATTTGTTAGAACTCATGTATGAGAGAATAATTTACCTGTCACATTGTTAATTTAAGCAATAGCTATGTGAGCAACACTGCAATATACCTTTGAGTAGAGACACACTCCAACTTTTGTACTTTATCAGTGTTAGTCTGAGAATAATTGTATTTGAATTTATATAGTAGGGCATGGGTCTCTATCATTGCTTGGGCCTGAAATACTCTCTCAACTTCCACAATATGCACTAATGTGCTTAAAAATATCTTGTAAATCTTCTTTTCTTTTAACTTCTTTATGGTTCATAATTGAACTGTGATCCTTACGTGCGAGCTGTGTCATGATTTAATATTAGCTAAAATTAATAGCCAACCTTAAGCTTCTTTATCTTGGCCTACAAGCTTCCTGGTTCCTTTGCATTTATAGTTCCCAGGCAGTTTCTGTTATTTAAAGGCTCTTGGGAGCAAATATGTTGGTAATAGAGTACCACATAGCTAGCTTTTGTTCAATAATAAAATACAGGTCACTGTGAGAGATGGCAAATGTTGAGGAAAAAAGTGCACCTGGGTAGCAGGTTAAGCCTATGTTTTTTAAAAGCCTGTTATCTGGGGAGGAAATGATCCAGGTCTTATGAGATATTAAAAGCAGAATAACTTTGGAGCAACAAGAGAAAAATGAGGTCCAGAAATGGGAGTGAATTAGGTAAGGGAAACAAGAATGAGCTAGAATAATAAATTGGTTTCCCTGTAGTTCAAGAACTCCTTTCTTACGGAAGATCTTTTTGCACAGACATTAGTTTGAATGTGATATTATTTGAGATGATGACTTATAGCCACTTGATTTTTAAAATCTACAAAATGGTTTTACCAGTAATTTCCTGCTAGAAGCAACTATTTTTGGTACTGGCAAATAATAATAATAATTCCCCTTTTCTATCCCATTAAATTACACTTTCCCCCTTCAAGTAAAGTCCTCAAAATCTTTCTCCTTTTTCAATTAAAAGAAAATGCACAAAAGAAATTAACATTAGGTTTTAGCCTTAAAACTGACTGAATAACTAGTAATAGCCATGCTAAATGCTGGGAATATAATATGAATAAGACTCCAATTGATTCAAAACCAGCTAAACTGGCATTTTGTTTTTAGCCAATGGCCTCTGAGGCCCATGTTAATTCTTCCCCTGGCAGTAGATGCTGATTTTTTTCATTCCATGGACTCTCAATCATTAAAAAATTGCCCAGAGTTTTGGCACAGCCTACAAGATTAGTCTAATCTTGATGCCAGTTTGAAATATTATATTTAGAACTTCCACTTTGAGAACTAACAAGTTTCTTTAATAGTGGAAGGCATAGAGCATGGATCCCAAGAAGGAAACAGTAACAGGTAGAAGCAGATTTTGTTTAATAATGTGAATCTATACCATGTTTTATGCATGGTATAAAATACATAAAACATTTTATGCTCTAACTCAAATTGTGTAGATCATAGAACAGAATCAAAACTCGCCTTCCCACCCTTGCATCGCACCAACCACAGGAAACATATCCTCAGCTAGCTGCAGATGACCAGACATCAGGCAAAGGTGATGATTCCGCCTTGTGCCAGGAGGGTGCTCTCCTCTGGAAAGGTGGTCTATGACCATTTCAGTCCTCTAATTGTATCCTAAATCTGTCCTCCCTGACACCACCCAAAGAAAAGAAAAAGATGCAGGGCATTCATCAGTGTTCACAAGAATCCCTTTTGTAAAGGTTAGCATTTAGTATTGATCTGCTGCTGTTCTCCAGCAGGTGTTCTCATACCACATAGGCCCCTCATGACTCCTAAGCCCAGCTTCACAGGCAGTGGAAGATTCACCGGCTTAGTTCTTATTGGCTTTCCATGACCTCCCTAGGCCCTGTGAACTGTGTCCAAAACCAATGCTCCCTTCTCACTTCCTTCTCTGTAGTTTAAATAATTCCACTTACACAAAGTACTCACTGATGATTTATTTTGTGGTAAGGTGGATAATTGAGGGAGAGGAAAACAGAACATCATCCTGCCCTGAAGATTGATAGTTTGAACAAATGTATGAATATATTTCGGATGCAGTGTGATGAGTTGAATGTTCCATAATGCCGGAGAAAGGAGGTCCTATTTTCTCTTGTATAATTGGGCTTTCAAAGTCCACATTTTGTGAACGTTGAATGTGTTTCTCAAGATACACATCAGGACGCTCACAATCAGTATCTCCTCATCAAGGTCCACATTCAGCAGACATGTGATACTGCTACAAGCTCAGGAAATATTAATATCAGAAATTCATTTTGACATATCTTAAGATTAAGATAGTGGTCTTTTATTTCCTTTAGCATCACTGACAATTGAGCTACAAATCTTCCCCCTCAAATTCATGTCTATTATAAATCCACAATAGTCTATGATTGTATAAGTATAGGAAAAAAATAATTTTGACATTATATTTGGAGGGAGGGATTTTTACAATATTAAAAAAAAAAAACCTTTACCATTTGATTGTTTGATTTGTTACAGTACCTAATTAGTGACATGGACAGTTAACCAGCCTCTATAAAATTTAGTCATCAGTAAAATAACTCCATGTTACAAAAGTGTTATTCTAGCCTTTCCGATTTTCCTCTGTGGAGAGAAGGCAAGAGGCAATCAGAATTTGGATAATCATAGCTGGTGGTCTCTGAGTGTTAGTCAGATTGTAACATGGAGAGGTATATCTCCCAACATTTCTTTGAAATTGACTGTACTGCTTTAAGTGTGTTTTATCAAAGCATTTTCTAGGGCAACAGATCCGAAAACATAAACTTTATGTAGCATTGCTCCTCCTTAGATATTTCCCTTTAATATAGTCTTTCTTTTTGAAGATAAAATAAAAGTACATAAAAGAGATCTGGGAATAGGCAGCTATATGTCATAAACACCCTTCACTCCCCCTCACCCAGGGCCCCCAGCCCCTGAAATTTGGAAATGATTTGATTAAAGTGATGACTGCCTTGATCTTGTTTGAATACTCCTCCTTCTTCATTGTCTTCTTCTCTCAATGGGAGGCATCAACCCTGTCGGGGAGTCATTCCTGGGAGGGAAAGAGGTATTTCTAGCAACCATATTTTCCAAACACAAAATTGAGACACATGGCCTGACAATGACATAATATTTGAAGTAGGGATTGTGCTCAAAGATCCAGAACATATGGTTGAAAGAGTTTCCTTATAAAAAGCAACCATTAAGATGGTTTCTAAATTCTTAGTCACAAAAGGCACATTCCTCCATCCCTTTTATTATCATTAAAAAATATTACCCACACATTGGAGGACTGACCAGTTTTCCCTCAAACATGTTTCTTGCCAGTGTAAGAAACACCCTGTTGACGAGAAAGTTAAATGCACAGCCATCAAGGAAGCAATGCGAACCAGACTGCCAAACATATTATGAATATATTGCTCTTCTTAAAAATGCTAGTTGGTTTTTCATACTGGAGTATTGACTAACTGTCTGTGTTTGATGTATGGTTTACCAGCCTGATGTCGACTTATGGTTAGAGCTTAACTTGTTAGTTCTGCTTTTGCAGCCAATTCAGAATAACTACAGATGCCTTGAGATATTAAAATTGACTGCTCAAATGGACTCAGTGTGGGAGTTTCATTGGTTTTAAATTGATAACAGCTGAAAGAGTGAATGATTAAAGTGTACATGGGCATAGGACACAGCTCTCTCATAGGAACTCTCGTGAACAATCTCCCTCAGCGTGGGAATGTTTTCTTTCTTTTTTATATGATAGTTATTTCAAAGCAATCTTGGGTTAAATTTTTAAAATGTGCAAGCATATTCAGGAGCCTAGGAAGAAATAATTCCTGAAAAACTGAGATAAATTTTGATGAAGTGGTCTCTATTCTGTAGGGAACATTTAAAGTTAAGTAGCATTCCATAAGGTGGTAATTGTGTCTATTTCGCAGGCATTTGAGTTAAATAAGCTGCATAGGAAGCATAAACCGTCATAATAGAAGGGCTGGAGTGTTGTATACATCTTTTTCTTCAACTCACAAAACCCAAAATTCCAAAGTGCCTTATCACAGATAAGTCAAGCAAAACCTCTTCATTGCCTTCTTATTCTCCTGGGAACAGTTATTATTGTTTTCATTATTTAAAAAGAGGATCTGAAAACATTCTTCTCACACAGGAAATAAATAACACAAAAGAGAAAGAAGGAAATTTTTTTCTCTCCCCCACCCCTCAAATCTGCATCACTTATAAAAAAAGGTTTTATGAGATGACCATTCACACTTTAATAGTTTGCTTAGGGAGAAAGGCCAGTAAACAACAGGATTCAGAGAAATTGAAAGAACCCTAAAAGAGCAAAATCCGTGTGTACAGCATACTTCTTTAACTTGTTAGGAGTTCCGTGCCATTTCTGTCCAATATTGTGATGGTTTACCTTTGATATTCTGTTAAAATATATAGCTAACTGATACAATAATAAAATTAATTTGGGGTTTGCAGAATATAAAATCAAGTATTAAGTATCCAGTTCACTATTCATTTGTGAAAGAATAGTAGGATGTTCAAGGAAAAACAGTGAACCCAGTTGGCATGTCTCCAAAATGTAGCAAATATCAAGTGTTAATTACAATCAGCAAAATAATAGTTTGGGATGTATTTGGTAGTAATATTGGTGGATGCTTATACATCTGATCACATTTCATGCAATTAAATTGTGATGGATACTCTAATTTTAAAATAACATAAGGCATACCTGACCAGTATTTATAAGAACACTTGGTACATATTCTTTGCTCTAATTTTGCCTCAAATTTTAACCTGTGTAGCTAAACAAAATTTTAAAATTGCCTAACTTGATGCCTTACTGAGATGCATACAGGATTCAGTTGCCTTTGTGTTGGAGCGGCTAACTTGTGCAGTTAGTGATCTAAGTGCCTGCTACAAGGATTGACATTTTCATCAGATGTTATTTCCTTAGACATGGAAGAGAAGGAGCGCTCCATTCTCTTTCAACAGTTGTTCAGCTCCAATTTTTTGGTGATTTTCTTATCTACCCATATTAGATGGGGGAAGAGGGGAGATTTTAGAGATGTCATCCAAGTTAAACACATGTGAGGGTCATTAACTTGAATATATCACTCCTAACTTGTCCCTTTGAACTTGGAACTCAGACTCATTGGAGAAAAAGAAAAGATGGAGGCGGAAGAGTGCTGGCCTTGTTTAACCTCACAGTGAAGGAATCTATCACACAAGTAAAGGCTGAGAAATAAGAAAGCAGATGGTCTGAAAATAATATCTTGGGGATATCTTAATATCTTGAGATGCCAAATAATTTAAATTTCAGAAAAGTCATTACTTCCCTAGATTCCCTCATCATTTGTACCACCTCATACATTCATTCTCTGAATAGTAAAATACTGTGTTTACATCTTTTGTGACTCCACATTCCAAATGCACTGGGGCCTTGAGCATGTTATAATTTTTCCATCTCAAAAAGAAAATAATTAGCATAGGAGAACATTCAATATTATGTAAAGAATTTGACAGGACCTCACTTAATGTTTTTTAAAACAATTAACATGTCAAAAGAGGAAATGAGAGCCCATTCTGGTTATAAATCTGTTTATATAATTACCAGTTGAAGAAGTCAAACATTTTAGGGGAAAAAAACAAAGTAGGGTTAGGCCCTCTCCTCATTAAAAACAGAATTCCCAGTGATGTCATATATCTCAAATTCTCTAACATAGTTTCCTTTATACACATACACACTTACATGCATGCCTTTCTGGTCAGAGATCATATATTTGTAAAATGAATGAATAATCTTTAAGAAAAGTAACAAGGGGAGATAATCACATCTATGTGAAGTCAGTATTTGGAGATGTTTGGGTTCAGAGAGCGGGTCCATGGGTTAACTCAGGCAAAAATTTCACCAGAGCTCCCCTTTCAGTGGCATGCAGCGAGTTTCTCCACATGACAGAGGTGTCAGTTTTCCAAAAGGGTAGGTTTATTATGAAAAAGGGAGAGAAGAATAAATGACATGTGCACACATACAAATGGGCAGAAAGAGCTGTCCTTTGGAGGGGGCAGTCTTAGGTATTATTGTCTTCTTTCAGTGGGGAGGGGCTCATCTGTATGCAATGGTTCATTTTTGTTAATTTTGAATAATTATGCAGAATTTGAAAAGGACCAGAGAGTTTCTAATAGTCCTCAATCTCCATATCCTCTTTCCTTCTGGAGGGGTTCATCTCTTTTAAGGTGTGACTAGGTTGCTTTGTAAGGACCAGAGATTCTCCACATAAGCCCTCAATCTCCAATTCCCCACTTCTGGTCTGAGCCTCCTGATACTTTCTTTCTGATTTTTTTTAGTTTGTTTTGTTTTGTTTAAGATTTATTTATTTATGCATACAAGAGCTGGGGTGTAGGCCAGTGATGGGGGTTAAGAGGATTCACCAGAGACAGAGTTGGGTGCAGAGCAGGCAGATTGAAATACACTGCTGAAGGGAGCAGCGGGTGCGGCAGGAAAGGTCTGCGGCGCCATGTGGGTTGCTCCCTGGCCTGAATCGAACTCTTGCTGCAGTAGCTGGTGATAGCTTGATAGTGCTGTCTTTAACCCCTGTGCCACCAGGGAAGCCCCTCCTGATACTTTTTGTAGCAGTCTGGTACTTGCTATAGTATTTGGTGCTTAAGAATGTTTCATTTCTATAGCTGGTTTAATGACTGTGCTGTTCCCTTCTACCCTCTCTACCCCCACATCCTTGTTTGAGCCAGATTCTGTTCTTATGATGCCTTCTTTCCAAGTTTCTATTCATTGCCTCCATCATATGTGTGAGGTTATGTCCAACCCAAGATGCCTCAGTGATAAGAAGAATGCAGTAAAGGAATACAAGTATTCCAAAAATGACGGTACAGTGCCTGTACCAAATCACAACGTTAGTAGATAGACCTGTCTCCTGCTGTAGCATGAAGGGCAGAATAGAAAGCAGAAGCCCTGGTCAGGGAGTGATAACCTGAGAAGTCAAGGAGTATAGTAAGGAAAACAGGGGCCACACTTGGGTCCAAGACCAGAGGTAAAGAGTAAATAGCCCTTTGGGTAAAGTTGGTGGGGGCTTGGATGGGACATCATATCTGAGGAATTCTGGAGATGGTAGTAAATACTTTGTGTAAAGTTTTAGTGGAAAGCACTTCCCAAAGCCATCTGTTCCTACAATCAGTTATTATAGTATGAACATTACCAAAAGCCCAGAGGGAGCTTCTGTCTCCCAGATGCAATTCTCTAAGTCAAGAGTCTGAGAAGCTGTTGTGGGCATGTGTGTTTAGCTCCAGTTACAATGCTGAGCTAGATTATAGATATTCATCTGAGATCTGCTAGAAGGAGTCTATTAATCATCATAGAGGGGTCCAGGATGATCCAGGCAGCCTCTACTGCAGAAATGTCCTAGCTTGTTGCCCCTTATATGAGCAGTCTAGATTAGCTAACAAGAAATACGACTCAGACTTGGGAAAAATAATATAAAACTTAGTTATATTATTTTATATTGACTTTAATATATAAAGAATCATTGAAATAATTAAATGTGTGAAAGACTTCTTTTTTCTCTTTGGCGCTGGGTACATAGGCTGTGAGATGATAAAGCAGTGCTCAGAAACTCTCCTTATGATAGTTTATTTGTTTCATGAAAACGATATAGTATAGATGAGACCTAAATGAAAATCAAAGTTTGAGGTAGATTTGAAGTCTAGTCTCAGCTCTTCTATTTACTTGTTTTGTGATTTTGAACAAACTCTTCTGTCTTAATGTTACAGGGCAGGGAGGGGGGCAACCCAGATCTCTGAAACCTACCTGCTCTAAATAGGTTCTGCCATCTGCCACACCAACATAAAACATATAAGACCTTTAATGGAAAGGGACTTTAATGCAATTAGTAAACAATACAAAAAGACAAAGAATATAGTTTCTAAATCAAGCACCCACAGTTACCATCCCCTCATGGGTAAAAGTCCACCCAAACAGGATTGGCCCAGAGCAAGGCCCAAAAGCCTGCCACAAGTCTAAAGCACCTTCTGGCAGGGACCCATAGAAAAGAGTCAGAAATAGTCAGACAAGTCTGGGAGGAAAAGAGCAAGAACAAAACCAAAAAAAAGCTGTCATCGTTAACCTCCCAAAGGGTCTCTCACCAACATCTATCTCACCCAGTCTAGGACTAAAAGGCAAGCACAGTTTCTTCACATGTCTGTCTGCTCCTTGTGCCTCCTCCAGGTCTCCTTCTTACTCTCCACCCTGCCTCCTTCCTTCTCCAGTCTCCTCTGCAGCTTCTTTTACTCCCTGCTCATCTCTACTCTCCCTTGGGTGGGGCAGGGAACCTTGAACTTCCCCTTTCCTGGGCACCACCTTGTCACAGTAACACTTTCCAGATAATACTTCTTAGGATTGTGGACACATAAAGAACAGTGGCATATTAATTCTTACACTCTGCTCCTAATTTTACTCTTACTACTACATGCCATGTTGCATACATTCCTTCGCCTGAAGGCAGAATGGATATTCTGAAAAATTACAAAATGAGATTTTTTTGTGACACTGCATTAACGAAAGCAGTATTTAAGCTTTCTATGACCTCACAATGTGTTTGCAGTTTTACATGCACTATCAAATAAGGAGGATGAAGAACTATGCTCATATTTCTTTGTGCTTTTTTTTTGTTATTTATACTCTCTACTCATATATGTTCTTTAAATTATTATATTCTAAGAGCATATAAAGTTAGATAAAGCAGAGTCCGCAAGAAGAGTAAGAGAAAGATATGTACAACAAAAATGGCATAGTATATCAAATGTCTAACACTATCAGGGATATCCAGGTCACAGACTAGGGGAAAGACAAAATGGGAAAAGTATGAGAAAAACTAATGTTTCCTTTATTCTTTGGTCTTTGAACTGAGTTCTGACTTTTTGCACATAAACTCTGGAGACATATTACAACATTGAAAGTTCACAATTATAGGAAATAGTGAGGATTATAGTGAGAAACAGTGGCTTGAGTGAAATTCCTCTATGGAATTCAGACTTACATATACCCCACTTTATATTCTAGGAAGCTAGAATTCCTGTATCGTGTATCATTTTGCCATCTCTCAGAATTCCCATTGACCTCCATGAGCTCAAAATTCACCTAACTTACAATCTTTTCACAAATATCGACATTTGCAATTAGACATCTGGGATGATGAGCATCGTTTTGCTGATTCAGTAGTCAGATTCAATTGAGACCCTCCATTCCAGCTCTGTGTGCGTTCCTTTACTCCTTGTAGGAAGTCCTGTCATCTGCAAAGGTAATATCCCCAAAATATGTAATAAACCCAGACAGTGTGCAGTGTGTAAAGTAGCATCTTACAGTGAGATAGCTATTTATCCAATTTTGTGGACAGCTTAGACACAGGATAAGATGTCTTAAAAATGTTGCATAGTCACTGTCTAGAGTAAGAGCTGAAATAGAAAAACACACTATGTTTGATTGGATGCCCAAAAGAGACAAAATGTTTTCAGGAATGTATGCAGTATGGCCTACTATTGGGCTTCTAACCCCTTCTCTCCAATTACATTCCTGGAAGTGTTTTTCAATTTCTTTGCATAGGACACTAGTGCACCGCTTGGCTTAGAATGGCTGTGGGGAGCAGCAGTCCCCCTTGGAGCTGACTCCACACCTCCACAGAGCTAGCCAACACTTCTGCAGAACCACTATTCCCCGGCTCTTAATATGGTTTATTATAAAATCCTTTATCTGCCTCAAAGCACTTTTCATCAAAGTCGCTTTTAAGCTGAAGCTGAGGACCAAAGAATGCCTTTAACAGAATCCTGAAATAGCTTTTAACCCGAGGCTGAGAAGAGAAAGTGCTTTTAACCTAAAGTGACTTCCTCTTAGGTACTTCAGTGTGTACCTAGCACTCAGCATTAGTGGCTATGAGAACACCCTTAAGATCCAAACTAAAGAGACTCTATTATAGATATTCAAACATGTTATATTAATATATGACAAGTAATATTTGAAATCACTAAGCAGTTTTACTCCAACTAAATTTGAATCTTCTCTTATTGAACTATGTATTCATGCAAATAAATTGAAGTCTTACCACCTGGGACTCTACAAATCTATGCTGATCTTAGGGAAAGTATGTATTCTTTCCTAGACTTTGCTTAAATTTTGAGTAAGTCAACATTTCCACACCTTCTCCGCCCAAATAGAATCTTTCAGCTTTTGTCAATCACTAAATGACATTTCCATATTCATGGACTAAAAAGGTAAATTAAATAATTGAGAATGAGTTCAATCAATTATCTGAATAAATTTTATGTATCAACTTTTCTACTCACACCTGTCACTCAAAAAAATTATACTGGCTTCACAGTGCTTTAACCTCAGTGAAGTTGCTACTAAGTAAAGTAGACATCCCAACTGCTAAAGTTTTAACTTCAGAGTGATTTCAGTAAGTTATGTGACTGAAATGTGATTAAATTACAACAAATAGAATTCTATTTGAAAGATGTAAAGAATACACAAACACAGAATAAAGTAACAAACTTTGTATCTTTGAATTTTACTCCTCCCTCCCCTTCCTTTGCTGGTCACCTCTATAATAATGCTAATAAAATGAAGACAGCCAAATTAAAAGTTTGAAAATATCATCAATCCAGGGGCCTCCCCTGGTGGCACAGGTTGATCGCTGGGCTGTGAGGCTGCCCGCAGCCTCTGTAGCGTTGGTTCATTTCCCGACTGCCGGCGAGGGTCCCACAAAAAAAAAGAAAGAAAGAAAGAAAGAAAAAAGAAAACATCATCAATCCAACAAGTAAATAATCAGGCTTTGCTAAACAAGATTTAGTGATATTAATCATCCAAAATGCACAAAAGCAAACTGAACTGAAATACATTTCCCTTATACTCAAGTGATCATGGCACAATCTTTAGTTAGAAATCACTTTCTTTTATAAAGTGTTTTCTCTTAATTATTTCTTCATTCATTAATTCACTCATTCACTAATTAATTTATACATGCATTCATTTAGCAACCAGAGGGAATGTAATAGAATGCAATAGAAATACAAATGGAAGAAATTACATTTATCTTGTTCCATTGTGTAAAGTTTCAGTTTCCTTCGCCTTGAATTTTGTCTTCCAGCTTCCTCTATCTAGTAAACGTCTGTTCATTGCTACTCTTCCAACTCAAAGGGAAATCACCAACCCCATGAAGTCATTCCTCTCTTCCTCATTCCAAATTACTTCTCCCTTCTCTATCCCAAAGCTATATTTTCATTTTCTAATTATTTTAACATCTTCCTAGTCATCTCTAAGCTGAATCTGGTAGACTGGAGTCCATCTTGCTCAATTCTACTGCAAGAGCATATATTGCTTTGAAAGAATTAGGAAGGAAAAGAAACAGAACAGGAAATCGTTATCAACTTTTCACTACTTCTCATGTCAGTGGTGGAGACTTCTCTCACCAACATCATAATGTTGGGTTACTTCTACATGTAGTCCTTGGATTTTCCTTTTATTTCATTCTTCTCTCTACCTGGGCTCTATGCAAATATTCTAGGGCTGAAATGTTATCATTTTCTGGCTTGAAATAACAACCAAAGACTTTCCAAACTTAAAACTTTAGCTCCAAACTTGCCTATTCAGATGTCTATTTGACTTCTCATTGGCTACTTGATAAATAGCTTTTATTTGTTCAGATCAAACCTTGATTCCCTGGCTTCTATATGGCTTCTACTTCTGAAAATACACTGCTATATGTTAGCTGGTGTCACCCTCCATTCTACTGTCTCTTCTCCTCCGGATCAACAAATCCCTCTTTAAAAATATATTCTAAATTCAACCACATTTAGCCACTTTCATCATTATCAACTTTATTTAACTAAGTTCTCTCTGCCTGGAATATTTTACCAGCCTCCTCACTGGCCTCTCTGCTTCTTTTCTTTGCCCCCTTAAATATACTCTCCACAGGGCACCTTGAAAACAATTTAAAAACATAAATTACATTAAGTCCCTCCCTTGCCCAATAACCACCAGTTACTTAGAATAAAATTACATATTAGTATCTAAGGACTTTCCTTGGATCCATAAGGTGCTACTTTCTTTTGTTCCCAAGCTACCTTTTTAGATTCATCCTCATCCACACTTTCAGTTTTTCATTTCCACCCAGTCACACACTCTTTCTTGCTGTTCAACTAACACATCCAGCTGATCTCACAGTCCATACACTTGCTGTTCCTCTGACTGAGTGCCCCCTCCATGTATTTGCCGAGTTCATGCCTTCACTTCTTTTGGCATCTGTTCAGTGGCATTGCCTCAGAGATGTCTTCCCTAATAACCAACACTTCTGTAATCAACCTCAATAACCAACACCACTAGCTCTCTATCCCCCTTCTTATTTTATATTTTTCACAGCACCTATCACCATCTGACATATTAATAATACATATTAATGTGTTTGTGTATATGTTTATCCATTTACATATAGGCTGGTAAAGACAGAGTGTATTCTATTCATTATTCTATCCCCAGTAGGCATTGAAAAAATACTCAAGGGGGGCCTCCCCAGTGGCGCAGCGGTTGAGCACTGGGTTGCGAAGCAGCCTGCAGCCTCTGCAGCTCCGGTTCGATCCCCGGCTGCTCCCCGGCCACCGGAGGAGGGTCCCACATGGTGCGCAGACCTCTCCTGCCGCCCGCTGCTCCGCTCAGCAGTGTGCTTCAGTCCTTCTGCCTGCTCTGCTCCCCGCTCTGGCTCTGGTGAATTCTCTCACCCTCCCGCGCTTCTGACTGTACCCAGTGCTTGTATAAATAAATACATCTTTAAAAAAAAATTCATGTTAAAAAAAATACTCAAGGGTGGAAAGATGAAATGAAAAGAAGTGCCTGAAATAGTCAAACCATTCTCTATACTACTA
This sequence comes from Talpa occidentalis, assembly GCF_014898055.3. Lineage (NCBI taxonomy): Eukaryota > Metazoa > Chordata > Mammalia > Eulipotyphla > Talpidae > Talpa > Talpa occidentalis. Next base: position 23,554 of record NW_023601896.1, read on the forward strand.
TGATTCTCTTTCTCTGTGTGTGTGTGTGTGTGTGTGTGTTTTGCTACTTCAGATAAGCAGAGAGGTAGGAGAGTATAGGACAAAATTGTCCCTAAAGTAGACAAATATAGAAAATTCCATACTCATTGTTCCCTGGACATGATAAAACTCTTCATTTAACATACACATTTTCTTCCTGGCGGTGGACACATCTGAATGTCCATTGAATTAATTGGACCAAAATTGAGTTGAGATCTATTTCCATGAGAGTTTAGGAGCTTAAAAGAAAGGGTGAAAGGGTACTACATAGAAGTATTGTGTGGGGTTAAGGGTGAAACTGAAAGGCAAAGGCTGCTGGCAGCCTGAAAAGGGAAAACAGAGACAGAATTGGAAAGGCTGGAGAAGAGCCGTGCCATTCTGTCTAGCTGGCAGATGGCCTGTCTCGGAAACCCATCTTTGGGCTGCTCTTGTCAAAACATGCTACACCTGCAGCCATCTGTGCAACTTCAATTCGAAGTTGCAGACCACAGCCCACCCTTGTTTGTGGAGTTCTTCTCCAGAGTCTAGACAAATCTTTTCCAGGTCAATCCTTCCACACTATCCATTGTCTTTTCCCGCTAGGGACTTTAAAATCTGTTCGTTTAGATGAGATGCAAAATATATGAATAAACATGCAAGGAAAACTATACACAGAAATGTATTTATTAGAACTCCTATTTATTTAGGTTCCAAACTACTTAAAAGTTAAAATAATTAAGCTTTTCCCTCTGTCCTTATGAGAAAACAAATAACAAGCAATGAGATTTACTTCCATATATGTTTAGTGGAGAGTCAGCCCAACTTTTGATATCTATATACTAAAAAGTAGTAGCTGATATTTTAAATTAAAGCCCTGAGGCCTTATAAGAAAAGGCAGTGCCTTCTGAAGAACTTAAGAAAGATAAAACTCATCTATCTTAAAACTCACATTTTTCTGTTTCATAATTCAAAGACACAGCTATCAGTAAACTACATTACTTACTTGAATCACCCATTTTTTCAAACATTTTCAGTAAATTTTTGGGAAAAATATGTATCGGGGACCTGTTTTGTGAATATTTTAAGGGAAAAGGAAGGTGATGAGGACAGCACTAAAGAAATAGGAGTCAAAACAGGATTCCTTGGTAAGCAATCTGAGAGTTGTGTCTGATAAGATACTCTCAAAAGGAAAAGCTAATGTTATTTGTAGCTTCAAATCAATTCATTCAAGCTGTTAAAATTAGCCATGTTGAGAATGCTTCTGCATTCAATGTCTACTGCCTCTCCCTTATAGCAACCTATTTGGAAATGATCTGTGTGAGGGGTTCTAGTGGGAGAAAATTCCAAGTGAACATTATCTGTTGTGGAAGCTAGAAGGTCTATATATATATATTTTTCTCTTCCTACCTATTTTTATAATATAATCTCTGTCAACTAGGCATCCTCTACTGGAAATTCAAATCTTGAACAATTAATGATTAGAAGTCATTATGACAGATCTGATGCTGACACTGGCAATGAAAATAGCATCCTTACCCAGCTTTTAGGGTTACAAGGCAGTTGCTGTAATTCCTGCTTCCTATTTCACAGATCTCCTCGGGATCTTCTTTTTTAAATATCTTAAAGACTTCTCTGTCAGCCTCCAGTAATTTCTTTACATAATTGATGCTACTTTGAGTTGTCAGTAAATTTTGGGAGTTCCCTCCCATTTCTATTCCCCTCAATATCACTCAAATAATTTTTCTTTGCTTAATGCAGCTACAGTGATTCTTCTTTTTTCCTATTGGAGTCAAAAACCTTAACAGCTATAACTCATGACCAAAATAATTGATTTTGTGTGCATGATTGAACAGTTCATTTTGTTTTGTTGTTTTCTGTTTCATTCTACATTCTTTGTGTAAGTGTAGTTGTAGGTGTTTTGTTTTCCTTTTTAAAATTTACTAGAGTAGCTGCAATGGCCCTCTGTCCTGAAAGCAGAATAACATCATTTTGAAAAGCATGTGGAGACTGTCTCCCTGGGTAAATGATGATAACACCGTCACATTATTTGAACATTTAACTGCCTCTATTGAGTAGTTTTCCTCATAGTTTTGATTCATTTGGAATCAAACTGACAAAGATCCCATTACTGTGTGTTCTTTCCATAATTTTTCAAAATATATATAGCAGAGATGAGAGAGAATGAAGCTAATTTGTAATCTGTAAGACTTAACCTGGTTATGCTGATGAACTAACTAAATTGGTCAAAAGTTTGAGAGCTTAAAGATTAAAAACCACCATTCCCTAGTTAAACTCTAATCCATTATGTAAGCAACATGATTTATAAGTGCACTCATGTGGAAGGTCTATTTGTTTTTCTCACCAAAAGATGCTTTCAAAGAAAAATTACAGAAAATGGATTTTCTCCAACCAATGTGTTGCCTGCCACCCCTGGTATAAGTGCTGAAGCAGTAGAACAAAGATGTAGTGATAACACTAGCCAAGGCCATAGGCATGTGCCGAGCATTCCAAAAATATTGGCACCCCTAGCAAGAGGTGTTTTCTAAATACAAAAAGTTGTTAAGAGAAGAAGAAAGTATTACCAGTGAGCCTACAGATGGGAATATAAGTGGGGAGTCGGGAGCTCAGGGTTCTGAGACTGCTCCCTTTTTTGGGATACCATAAGGAAGGGGAAAGCAGAAGTAATCCTTAATATTGTGCCAGACATATTAAAAAAACTAGCAACAACAAATGTTGGCGAGGATGTGGAGAAAAAGGAACTCTTGTGCACTGTTGGTGGGAGTGCAAACTGGTCCAACCACTATGGAGAGCTGTGTGGAGATTTCTGGACCTACTAAACATAGAGCTTCCATATGATCCAGCAATTCCACTCCTAGGTATTTACCCAAAGGACACAGAAACATCAATTCCAAAGAGCACCTGCACTCCTATGTTTATAGCAGCACTGTTTACAATAGCTAAGCTTTGGAAACAACCCAAATGCCCAAAAATGGATGACTGGATCAAGAAGATGTGGTACATATATACCATGGAATATTACTCAGCATTCAAAAAAGATAAACACATGCAATTTGCAGCAACATGGATGGCACTGGAAGGGATCATGCTCAGCGAAATAAGCCAAAAAGAAAAAGAAAAATACCGGATGGTCTCACTCATAGCAGGAATCTAGAAAACTTAAATAAGGGACCAGGAAAATGAATATAAGAAAGTGAAAATCAAAATCAACAAAAAACTATGAACCAGAGACACTTTTTGGGGGGTGGGGGGCGGGAGGGGAAGGATTGGGGTCAGAATGGGGCGTTTGCAATTGTATGGGGGAATATAAAAATAAAATTTAATATTTAAAAAAAAAAAAAAGAATTTTGAAACTTGGAAAGATAGCTGTTATACAAAATTCACTGCAATGAGAAAATAAAATGTTTTATTTGCATAAAGAAAAAAAAAAGCGGGGCCTCCCCTGGTGCTGCAGGCAGTTGAGCAACATCTTGTGAAGCTGTCCGCAGCCTCTGCAGCACCGGTTTGCTCCCTGCCGGCTGTCGAGGGTCCCACATGGCACAGAAGACCTCTCCTGCCTCGCCCATTGCTCCTCTCAGCAGAGTATTTTGTCAGTCTACCTGTTCTGTTCCCCACTCTGTCTCTGGTGAATCCTATCATTCTCCTGCGCATCTGGCCTGTACCCCAGTTCTTGTATAAATAAATAATTTTTTTTTAAAAAAGAAAAAAAAAAAATATTGTGCCAGGACAACAGGCATAGAAGTTTGGGGGGAGGGGACAAAAGCTACTTTATTAATGCTTGCCAAGAAAATGGAGTACCTTCTCTCTACCTCCCCCTTCCCTTATACTATTTTAAGACAGAAGGTTCAAGGCTCAAACATACTCCTGTAACTCCATAATCCTCTCTTATATATCAAACTCTGGACTAACTTGGATTTACAGATTGGTGGCCACCCTAGAATCGTACATTACATTTTAGTTAAATATCTATGATTTACTTTCTTTGGATAGCACTTTTTACTTTACAATTTAGTTTCATAGGCATCATCATCTCTAAGTTATATAATTAATTGTTTTATAATGAGGGCTAACGCTGCAGTCAAGATTCTTTTAGTTGCAATTGATAGAAATGTGCTCAAAGAGCAGAAGTGAGAAGGGAATTTTTGGCTTACTTAATTGAAAAGTCCCAGGACAAAGGTAGCTTCAGGCATAACTGCATCAAGGGGAAAACCTGTTATCAAATCTTTTTTTTTTTTTTTTAATTTTTTTTAAAGATTTATTTATTTTTATATTCTTTTTTTTTTTATAGAGGCATGCTTTATTTATTTGTTTGTTTGTTTGTTTGTTTGTTTGTTTGTTTTATACATGCACTGGATACAGTCAGAAGCACGGGAGGGTGAGAGAATTCACCAGAGCCAGAGCGGGGAGCAGAGCAGGCAGAAGGACCGAAGTACACTGCTGAGGGGAGCAGCGGGCGGCAGGAGAGGTCTGCGTGCCATGTGGGACCCTCCTCCGGTGGCCGGGGAGCAGCCGGGGATCGAACCGGCTCCTCGGGCGCGGGCAGCTTCGCAACCCAGCGCTCAACCGCTGCGCCACCGGGGAGGCCCTGTTATCAAATCTTTATCCTCCAACCCCCTGCATTGCTTAGCTTTGTTTACACTCAGGTGACTTAATTCTCAAGTGTGTTTTTCCAGATGGTGACAAAATATCTTCTGGAATTTTAGACTCATGTGCTCACCAGTTTATCAATTTCTGGAGAAAGATTAATTCTTCAGTATTGCTAGAAAAAGCTTCTGCTTGACTTGAATGTACCCACTTGGGCCATGTGTTCATGTCTGACTCAATTGTTGTGGCCAAGAGATGAAATTCATGGAACTAGAGGAGAGGGGTCAGTACTGTTCAAAACCTGTAGCAGAAAAAATGATAAAGGTATCATCTCCAAAGGAAAATCAGGGCAATCTGAACAGAGAATTGGAGAAAAAATATGAGGCCGTTAAATCTAAAATCCTCTACCATATTCTTCCTAACCAGTATCATCTATGACAGTTTTCATTAAGCTATTTTGCCAAACTTGGCTCTTTCCATTGTAATTCTAAACCCCCTCTGGAAAGCTTCTGGGCAATGTTATTTCCATGTTCTAGTCAAGTTTATTTGGTTTCAATGAACAGTAATTCATGCCAAAGAGATAGAAATAAGAATGATTGTCACACTCAGGTGTATCAAAGCACCTCCTTTCAAGGTGCATGAAGTTTGGCATCTGATGATGAGGAGCTGAGATAACTCTGTTTCACTTTTTCTTTCTGAAAAATTAACTTCTATACCCACTTATCCATGGCTGTCTCCCCAAATGACTGCCCTTGGAACCCAATGTCTAAGACTCGTAGTCTTATACAGTTGAAATGCTTGGGGCTTCCCACCCCAGTCTCTAATCTCACTTTAAATTGTGGGGGGGAGACATGTGTTGACTCAGTTTGAACAACATGACAAACCATGATTTAATTGGGTTCATAAGGGGGCCTAGTCGTCTATCCCAGAGCCCTATCTTCTTGGGTTAGTATTACCGCTTTGAAAGGAAGAAGACAATTTTGATATTTCTGGTAACTAATGAAAGCAAATAGCCCTGTTCTATCTAATTGAGCTCCATATTTCTAGGCTCTTTGCTCACCAGGCCAGTATGGCAATCAGGGAAGGAGAGATTTCCCTGTGAAGGGCTGCCTTGCAGTTGCCTGGACCACCCAGTAAGTGGCAGTGACGCGCCTCCCCCACCTCTGGCTGTGTAACAACTGAATAGCCAGTGGTACACCTCAACCTCTCCAGAGCAGGAAGGCCTTCAAAAATACTCTGCAGGGCCTCCCCTAGTAGCGCAGTGGTTGAGCGCTGGGTTGCGAGGCTGCCCGCAGCCTCAGCAGCGCCGGTTCAATCCCTGGCCACCGGCGAGGGTCCCACATGGTGCGCAGACCTCTCCTGCCGCCCGCTGCTCCCCTCAGCAGTGTACTTCGGTCCTTCTGCTTATTCTGTTCCCCGCTCTGGCTCTGGTGAATTCTCTCACCCTCCCGCGCTTCTGACTGTACCCAGTGTTTGTATAAATAAATAAATAAATCTTAAAAAAAAAAATACTCTGCAGCTGAAATTCTCTTCTGTTCACCTCAACTCAAAATCCTTCCTCAAGCCCTGCCTTCCCTTGTATTAATTCCTACCACCACACTACTTAAAAGAGATATCTATTTGCTGTTTCTTCTTACCTTCTCTTCAAATCTTGACCACATTCATCTGCTTTTCAACTTCATTCTCCTACAAAAGCCATTTTGCTTATGGGCACCTGAGCCTCTGCATTGACAAATCCAGCAAGAACTGTTTACCTTTGTCTTCTACACGCATTCTGCTGAACATTTGAAATGCTCATCCTAACTTCTGGATAACAAGCTCCCTGATTTTCTTCAAACCATCAACTTTCTGCATCTCAGTTATCCTTCAAGCAAGTAGGAGTCCTATTTATCTGATCGGTTGGCTCACTTCTTATCTCCACTTACCAAATCCCATTGAATTGCCCCTTCTGTTCATTTCAGGTTCACAGTCTCATTTCAGATCTTCTCACTTTTCCCATGCCTTCATTATTGTGGGCAAATGACTCAATATCTATTGCCTCAATTTCTTCTCCTGTGAAATTGGAATAATATTAGGTTATATGAAAAGTCATGATGCATTTTTCTATGTTTTCTATGTTTTTAAGGATTGAGGTAAGGATTAAATAAGTTAGAGTCTATAAAGTGCCTTGACCTTTTCCTGGATATTTGTAAATATACGATAAATCTTATTACAAAGCCATACAAAACCAGTAATCACATTATATTATAGCTCTGTGAGAATTAGTCTCACTACCCTACCTCCAAGGTAGAAAGAAGATCATGTCTCAGGCATCATTGCAGTTTCAGGGCAGAGCACTGCACCTTGCTGAAAGTGGGCAAGTTATGGGTAACTACTACGTGAATCAATCTTTGGCTTCTTTACTAGATAGATTTGGAGAGAGAGTACAGAATAAGAAATGCCATAATAATAGGTAAGACATAATGTGTTTAAATTCTGAAATGAGAAGAATTTTCTTTGAGATTCCTGCTTGCATTTAAATCTAAACGGATGCATAATTCTACATTCTTTGCAAAGTTAGAATTATTTTATGCTCTTTTAATTGGCTCCCTGTTTCAGTTTCTATGTCTTGTCAACTCTTTCTTTTTTTTTTTTCATTCTCACATCATTGCTTAGATCACCAAAAACCTAGACTTTTGTTATTGTATTTATTAGCAAGCTATTGCTACATATTAAGCACAAGACTTCTGTGGTACACAGCAAGAAACGATTGTTTTTTATGTGTCTATATATATTGGGTTGCCTAGGAGAGGCTTAGCTGAGCCTCTCTGCTTTAAACTGCCTGTCTGACTAGACGTGTCTCCTTGCTGAGGGTTGCCCTCAGGTTTATGCCACATGTATTTATTCTGGAGCCCAGATTAAAGGGCAGTTACTACCCAGGGAAGTTCTTTGCTTGGCAATAGCAGAAAAGCAAGCAGGCAAATTAGAAATCAGTAATGCCTCAGAAGGCCTCAGTTCTGAATTGACACATTATCATTTTTATTTCTTTGCATTGTCCAAAGTAAATCACATGGTCAAGTCTAGTATCAATGAAATGGGGGAAAGGAATGTTTCTCTGCTGAGATTTACCACACACAGCAAAAGAGGTGAACATGTAAATCTAATTCGGAGAAAAGGAGAATTATGAACAATAATTTAATTTACCACCTCTCTATTCTGATCTTCATGACCTTTCTTAGACAGTCACCTTTTAACTAAATTCCTTCTGTCTGTCTGTCTTCCCCATGATCCATGAACCCTATGTGATTATGTTCCTATGGCTTACTGTTGCTAGACTATCCAGTTTAAAAAATGACTTATATTATCTTGTGTAATAAAAAGTCTAGAGAAAGTGTTTTAGGATTGGCTTAGAAGTTCCATAATTGCATTGTGGTCTCAGGTTTTTGTAGCTTTTTTTTTTTTTAAATCATGTTAGCTTTTGTTTGCAAGTTTATTGCCTCATGGTGACAAGATAGCTGTAGCAACTCCAAGCATCATATCATTCATTACACAATGATGTCTTATACAGAATGGGAAAAAAAAATGTCTCTTTCTATAGCTTCCCAAGTGACTTCTCTTATTGGCCAAAACTATACAGTCACAAAGGTGCAAGGGCAGCAGAAGTCATAGAGAACATCTTCTGGTCCTATAATAAGAGCAGACTCTGAAAGCAAAAAAGGACTTGGGTACAAGCTACATACACAGCTTATTTATGAGAAATCAATAGTATTTCACACTCTCAAATAATTTAACTTTCCTGACTTAAAATTTAAGACCCTTCTGTGAGATAATAGAAAATACATACATACATACATATATATATATATATATGTGTATGTGTATGTGTGTGTATGTGTGTGTGTGTATATATATATATATATATATCCTGCCTTAAACTCCTGGAACAGCACTCCTAAAACCATTAGAAATTCCTAAACAGTAAGAGTACCAGAAGCATCTTTAGTTCTGTTCAGGGGACTCTGGGTGAGCTCCTGGATGACTTCACAATGGGAACTAGTAACCAGAAAAACCAAGTCATGACAAAAAGCTTAGTATTTTTCCCAACCCTCCTTCACACCCCTACCATCCTCCAGAGAGGAGAAAGGGCTAAGGATGAAGTTAACAGTTAAGTGAGGAAACCTTTATGAAATCCCAATAGCAAGGATTTCAGAGCACTTCCAGGTGGATGAACACATCCACACTGCAAAAGTAAGATTCCAGTTCCAAGGACAGAAGGGACATTTCTCTGTACCCTCCCAGGCCTTGTCCTGTTTCTCTTCATCCAGCTGTTCATTTGTATCATCATATTCTGTAATAACTTGTTAAATATGTTTTCTTAAGTCTTTTTAGTCCTTATAGAAAATGAATCAAAACCAAAAAGGGGATTATAGGTACCCCCAATTTGTAGCCAAGGGGAAAAATAATTGTAGGAAACCACTTCTTGTGACTGATATGTAAAATGGGGAGCAGTCTTTCAGGACTGAGTCCTTAATTCGTGTAAACTAACACCATCTCCACCAGTTAATTTGTAGCATCCTAGCTGGTGTGGCAGAAAATTTTTGTTGTAGGGGGAAAAACCCACACATGTAGAGACCAGAAATGAAGTGTTCACATGAATAGTAGACACAAGAAGAGAGCAAGAAGACGGGCTGTGGCTTTTACTTGTAAACCTCCATGACATGCTCTTCATCTCATTTTAGAGATTAATATTTTAAATTTTAATTTCTCTAAATAAGAAAGAGTCAGTGTTTCCCTAATAATACTTCATTCTTCCCAACACTAGTACATTTCTTTTTTAATCTTTTCTGCATCTGCCCAAAATGCCTTTTTTTCCCTCTCAGTCCACTGGAGAACAAGAAATGGAGAGAAATAATAAGTTGTGCCTGTACCCTATTTCTCCCCATATGGGCCACCAAATGTTGTGGGGAAGAATGTGGGTATAGCTAGAGACATGGTGGTGAAATAATTCACCAAAGACAGAGTGGAGAAGAGGCAGATTTACTGGAATACACTGCTAAGGGGAGCAGCGGGTGAGATAGGAGAGGTCTGCTTCACCAAATGGGTTAATTCACTGACCTGGGATCGAACTTATGCTGCACTGGCTGATGATAAAATTGATAGCTGAGACTTTAACCCCTGCACCACTAGGGAGGCCCTCCACTGGCATTTATGAAAATGTTTGTAGTCAATCATTCAATAAAAGTGTAGTGAACTCTTAGCTGTGCCAAACATTGTGTCGTTATTGGAGATCCAGTAAGGAATTAGAGTTCTTGTTCTTCTGATTTCTAAGCAAAGGAAGCAATGAAACAGTCCACGCATTAATCTACTATGTCAGGTGTATTTAATTGCTCTAAGAAAATAAGGCATAATAGTGACGTGGAGGTCTCCTCTAGGAGTGGTGTCATTTTTTTAGAAGATGTGTGGAAAAGGTTACATTAAGAAGGCAACATTTGACTGGAGACCTAGGGCAACAGATTTCCATATAGAGGACATAAGTACAAAGTACCTGGGGTAGAAGTGTGCTTGGCATGGACAAGAGATAGCAATATGGACTGAGCGATCATAGGCAGTTGCTAAGGGGAAAAACAGAAAGAGATAGAAAATGAAATTAATTACTTGGGGAAAGGTCAAGTTATATACTGCCTTGGAAGTCATGATAGGGGCTTAGATTTCACTCTGAATGATATGGAAAGCCCTTGAGCCCATTAAACATATGCTTCTCTCAAGAATAAACATCTATGCTGTTTTTTAAAGTTCTGGAAATGTGTGGTTGAAATGGTTGCATAGCAGTGTGCCTCTGCTTAATCCACTGAACTGTGCATATAAAAATGGTCAAAATGGTATATTTTATATAATGTATATTTTACTACAGTAAAACAAAATCTGTGGGTTAATCTTATAGACCAGAATCTATGCTAAGCATTGATGCCTATAAGAACAAGTAGATGATGTAGAGATTCAGAATCTACTTGGAGAGAATGCAGTCCATATACTATAAATGTAAATACACAATGTGAGGTAGCATAAAACAGGTTCCAAATGCAAGGACTAGGCGAGGGCTTCAAAGAGTATATTTTTGGAAACATTAGTTTGGAGACATGCTCTGTGAGATAATATTGCTCAAATAAGTTTGGGAAATGCTGCATCTTCCAATCCTCGGGAAGATTCCCAGTGCACTTTGGTACACCACTCTTTCTAATATTAAATACAAAGAAACCTGTTCAATTTTCTGAACTCAATATTGCTAAACCATTTCAACCACGGGCCCTTTTTTCCCAAATCAACTGTTAACATATTGAGAAATTCGGTGCTACAAGATAATCAAAGCAGAGACAGAAGCCAAGAGTTAGTGGAGAAAGTGCTGAGCCCTTCAGGAAAGGGGATACTTAGATCAGAATGTTGAAAGCAAGAGAAGTGTTAAAAATTCAGTTTAAAGAAAGACTTCTGGAACTTGCTCTTCAAATATCATGATCCACAGAAGGAATCTGCTAAATATACTGATAAAATCATAATTTTGAGGGGCATTGGTTAATTTCTTCTAAAATACTGAAGATTCACTAAGATTAGCTATTTTATGAAAGTTTTCTTAATTTCTTGTCATTATTTTATAGACAACAAAGGTAAGGCCCAGAGAGACTATAACTTACTCAGTCATGCCTGCCTGATCGATGGCTAAGTGTTAGTTTTCTTTTTCTGAGACCAGACTCTTGTTCCACAAAGGAGCTATGGTCTTTCTATGTCTGCAGTAGACACTTTGGAATTAAAGCAAAAAAATTGATTCCTATGCAAAATACAGATTTCATGATGCAGTGGATATGGAAACAGAATCAAATTAAAGAACAACGCAAGCTTAGATTTTAATGAAGCTCATCTTTGTTTCTTTTGCAGATCAAATTTTTGGCTCTCATCTACACACAGTGTGTGAACGTGAAAATTCCACAGTTCCGCGGTTTGTAAAGCAGTGCATTGAAGCTGTCGAAAAAAGAGGTGGGTAACTGAATATGCAGCTATTTATCCCATTAGTGAACCCCACAAACAACCAGTGCTCAACTTAATAGTGCCACTTGATTTGTCTGGGAAGCCACACACTTAAAACTTGACTTTTGTTAATCAGTTAAGAGGATGAAGTTTCTTATTAACTTCAGTTTGTTTTTACAATAGGGATATCCATAATTCCCACTAATGTTTTTTCTTTTTTTTTTTAATATTTTGTGTCTCTGACATGTTGTTGATTCAATTGCAAACTTCTTGTTTTCAAGCCAGTGATAAAACATTCATAAAATATCAGCACTCACAGTGTTAGAACCTTCCTAACATTCATGCTGGTAGATGTTGTGCCAGAACAATTTTTGGTAAGGTCCCAGCATTACCCAAGTGCAGCAAATAGCATTTCTACTTCCAAATAGTAATATTCCATCTTCCACGTGTTTATGTTCGATGCAGAATACAGCAAACTGGTTTTCCTGGGACAGTTGACAGACACACCTCCAGTGTTAAGATGACCTTTGATTCCCATATTTCAACATTCTGTTTTTCATCTAAAATTATTTCATCTTACTGAAGGGAACAAAACAAAACCCAATTGACTCATCATTTCTATGCTAGACTATCCGTGGGATGTTTTTCCTTCAGTCTATGACGGCATTCATTCAAGGTCATTTTCCCTGGAAGATACATAGAGTAGATACAGAATCTCAAAAGAAAAAAAAAAAAGAAAGAAAATGTATTATATAAAAATGTGAAGCTTCATCACCATCTGTTACAAGTTTATAACGTATCCCCAGGATCTAGGGGGATATATATCATGTAAAATATTAGAGGTGTTTTCAGAAAGAGAATTGGTGAATCTATTCCCATTTCAGTTCCAGTCTCTTAAAACAATAGAACCAAGGGGAAAAAAGCTCTACCAAGTTATCTGCTAGGAAAAAGTCATTTTAATTCTCTCAATGTTACCTGGCTTTATTATCAAAGCATAATAAAAATGGTCTGCAATTTCCCACTCCTGGAAATTCATACTTTAATTATACTGTAAGGACAGCCCGGGGAACCTATTATTCCCATATCAGTAGGGAATGAGAGAATAACAAGAAGGAGAAGAGTGGGTAGAATAAGTGGATTAAGAGAGTGACTTTGGGGGAAAGCATATCATAGAGAAGATCTGGGAATTCAGAGAGGGAGAGAGAGAGAGAGAGGAAAAAGGTAAAATCAGAATGAACACAAGGAGAGGTATCTGTGAGGAATGGAGTCAATTGGAATTTAGAGAGAAATGTGTTTTTATTGCATGTTGCAATCTCATTTAATTTTATATGTACATATTTTAGAAATAAATATTATTTAATAAGTATTTAAAGCCAAAATGGATCACAAAGAATGTTTTAATGTTATCATTTCCAATAGCTAAATTATCATCATTTTCAGGTAATCTTCATTCTCTTATAAATACTCTGTACTAATGGTATAAACACTGTTATATTAGAGCAAAAATCCAAATAGGACTTTGGGGAAGCTGTACATAATAAGATGTGTGCACATATTAAAAAAAATGTTCTATACCTTCTTTATTTATGTACATACCTCATGCAGAATGAAAACTGCTAGATACAGCCTTGTGGTTTGCAGATATTGTAGAGCAGAAAATATCTATAAATACAAACTGTATCTTTTGTTCATAGCATTTTCTTGGTTATTTTTAATAAAATAAGATAATGTTTTTGCTGACAAGAGCAATCATATCTGGCATTATATTTCATTGTCCCAGTGTTTACTCTTAAAATGAATTTATAGATCCATCACTAAACAGTCACTAATCACACATATGATTATTAAAATATTTCCTAAGCATTTTAATAAAACTCAAAGACTTTACAATTCAACATAGCAACTGATAATTCGAAGCACTTTGGCATTGTCAGCTTAAAGGAACTCTATGGAAATGTTCAATAAAAACTCTGAGGCACAAGATAAACCTCTCACATCATTGCAAGATTTACAAGTGTGTACTTTTGATTATATTTTTCTATGATCATTTTGTTGGATTAATATTCTTACATTTATACGCCAATTCTATTTACTCAAAATGTTGTTTTTACTAAATTCTGGCATAAAGCACCTTAGGACAGAAATAATTTATGTGAATCTAAGTCCAATGTTTATGCAGGCTTCTGATGACATTTTATGCTGGGGATGGTATTAGGAAGTAGCATATAAAGGTGCCAAGTCTCTCAGCACTGCTGGACTCAGCATAGCTAGACCCTCCTTCTAATGGCCAGATCCTCTTCTAGCCAAGATACTCAACAGCAGAGTCATGGGAAATGCTTATGGACCAGTTATGGGAAAGGCACATTTAATGAAAACTATGTGTTTACTCTCAGAGTCTTAGGGAAATGGCCTCAATACTTGCTACAGCAGCATATTGGCTGTTATAAAAAAAATATGTGTTTCTTTCTCTCAGTTTTTCCTGAGATTCTTTTCCATGTCTTAAATAAAAATCATCTACAGACCATAGTTTTATTTTTAAAAATTCTTCTTACATGCTTGATTTAAAATGAAGCTGTATCAGGAAGGCAGATCGCTTCATCTATTCATTCATTCAACCATTCATTCATTCATTCAGTTACTTTTCTCACTTGCTTACTCATGGCAGAACCAAATCATTCATGCTCCTGTAATCTCCCCAGGGAATTTCTACCCAGTGCTTGGCACAATATCCATTCTTTTTTCATCACTAGTAAAATGGTATTAGTTACATTTTAAATTTTGAATCTTGGATATGCCTAAAAGAAAATCTATTAGTGAGCCAAATGTAAACCAATTTAGCGAATAACTTGTTTAGTATGTTTTCTTATCTTGATTTGGTTTTCTTTATTCTTCTAAACCACCAGTGCTTTATCTTCCTCACCAACTATTATAACTAAATTAAGGTAATTTCTGTGGTTTCTGACATTGTCTGCTTAGCCTAGGAAATGTACCCAAAACTGGGAGGGCAAATTGCAGAGGAACATGTTAAATCTCTTCCAAGTGGGACATTCTCTCTTGCCTTGCCTTGAGAGTTACAGACCATGTATATGAGATTTGGCAAGTATTCATTTACAAAGTCAATTAATGTTTCTTTTTCCAAAGTCATTTCTGAAACAATATTGAATCAATGTTCAGCTAATGCTCAATACATTTCCATAGTAAAATGATGAAAAAAAATAAATCATATGACTTTTTTTAAGTATGGAAGAGCAAGCTTGCAGAAATAGGCCTTGTGATATATGGTGGAATATAATTCTAAACACTGAGAAGTCCATTATTCACTGCACCATAGAATGTTTTGTGTAGTTTACAAAAAGCTCAAAAGTGATAGAAATGGCTTACTATATCTCTTAGAGATGAAAGTCTAGGAAATGTGACCTAAACAAAGTGTATCATCTAACTGGTATAATTAGCATTATGTTCCTAATCCATTGACCTTTTTAAAGACTGACTACTCTTTGTAAAGATTCATTATTTGGAAAGAGTTATCTATACATGTTGTATTGATTGAATGAATAGACACTGAGTGTTGGCTGCATTCAGGCAACATGAAGCTATTCAGTACCTACTATGTGTCATTCTCCATGTTACCAGCTGAGAATACAGAGGAAATACACATGAAATAGAAAACACACATGTGTTTTGAGTAAATTAGCACAAACCGTGAAAAGTGCTATTGAAAGTAAAAAACCGGATACTAGAAGAGAGAATAAGCACTACAGTAGTTTTTTACAAATAAAGGAAAGTAAATCTGCTTTAAAGTGACATCATAGGGGTTGGTGGTAATGGGGAAATGTTAGTCAAAGAGCATGTAGGAGTAGTTTTTGTAGGATCCATAAGTCTAAACATCTAATGTACAACATGATAACTATAGTCAATAATACTCCATTGAATACTAGAAATATGGTGAAAGAGCAGATTTCAGATGCTGTCATCACACACAAAATATTAGCAGTACTCATTTCATTATATATGGTATATTAAATAACTTTGTACATCTTAAATATATATAATTCACCTGTAGTGTGTGTTTTTATACCCCATATACGGCAGTGTAAGTCAATATTGCCTCCATAAAAAGAAAGAAAATATATGCATATTTATTTTAAATAATATAACTAAAACATACTTATCTGGTTGTTGCCACCTTCTTAAGACCAGGAGAACTTTAACTTAGCCTTATTTTCCAAGTTATTTTCTTGACAGATTGTAATAGCACAATATAAAGAGTCCCTTGGTGTGAGACACCCAAAAAGATATGCCTTAAATGGTAAACCTGTCCTTTTCTACCCAGCAGTAGCAACCTTTGCAAAGATTTCTTTCATACTGTAATGGAGTCAAATAAATGAATAAGCATTTTTCTACCCTAAATGTATTTTTATGCATCCAGTATATTTTTGCTTGCAAGAGAATAGGTCTTAAAAAAAAAAAAAAGAAAAAGAAAAAGAAAAACCTTTAATTTCATTTGGATTGGCTTCAGCCTTTGGAATGTGGTTTAACAACTCATTTTTCCTCCATTATTCCCAGGTCTGGTTAATATGCCCCTCAACTATTTAACAACATTAAAATGATACCTAGGGATTTGTTGCACAACAATGTGAATGTACTTAACACTTCTGAACAGTACACTTAGAGATAGTTAACATGGTAAATTTTATATTGTGAGTTTTTAACCATAATGAAAACTAAATGATACCATGTCTTTCAAATTCTGATTCCAGCTATAAGCTACTTTGCAGAATGCCTCACCAGATGTTGATCAACACTTTGTCCTCTCTTTCTTTTTTTTTTCTGAAACACAAAATAGTATGACAAGAATGATACACAAAGTTACATATTTGAGTTAGAGCCTAAAAGCCACCCTGGGATCCATAACCTTGCTTAAAGATTTAAGAAAGGCCTTTAGTCTACTTCTGAAAAGGTCCTTAGCCTCAAAAACTTTATCTCTCAACTTGACTTCTTAGCAGCTGTTATATTTTTTTGCTGTCGTTTGTTTGACAGGATCCAGTTATAGGTTCCGATGTCTGTTTAAAGAAACAAGGAGGCTGTTGGCTTTAAAATTCCCTCTTTGCTTGTGTGATCAGCATTTTCCCAGGCTTTTCTACATAGTTTGCCAAGCAAAGGGACTGACCTTTTGTAGCAAACACTTTTTCATTTCAAAATGCTCACTTTGATTTTTGTCCCATTTTATGCTCATTCCAAACTGTTTACAACCCACTAAAAATGACTGTGAATTATATGTTTGTGTAATGGATTCCTTTTGTGGTTGGAGTGGAATGTTACTTTGAACAATTAGTTATCTTTGGGTAGATTATAGCAACTTGAAAAAGAATGACTAAAATTATTATTATACCTCAACTGTTTCTTTTTGGTAATTCTTCCATTGTCACGTGAAGTTTGAGAGAATGTCATGTTAACAAGCCCATGACATTGAAATCAAATCCATTTCTCTAATTGTGCAAATATTTATTTGGACATATTTGTTAATATCATAAGAAGATATGCTTAGACATCTACTCAGGAGCATACTTACCTGACTCATAAAAATTTAGAACATGGAATATAAATAAATATATGACTATTTACTCTCTACATGTTGCATTTGCATGTCAGGTAAGGCTACACATGGATGTATTTGTTATATAAATACAGGCATAACTATAATATAACTATTATTCTAAGACACAACAAGCTTTATACTTATTATTGTAATTTCCCTGATACTCAGCTCAGTGTAAGAGTCTGCCTCTTGAGAGCCTACCAAGTGTTCACTTACAAAAATAAAACTTACATAGTCTTTCCCACTGCCTGAGAATCAGGCCCCTAAAGCACAGATCATGTTGCTTTCACTAGACAAGTTCTGCTCCCAGTTCTGCA
>NW_023601898.1:0-16175 GCF_014898055.3 Talpa occidentalis
ATTGGCTGTTGTTTTTGTTTGTTTAGCTTAATCTCATGTCTGTGGGGGTGTACACATATATATCAGTCACAAAAAAATTTATTTCCTTATCCAATAACTATAATAGCAATATAATGTTTTATGCATTTCTAGAACATGGATATATTGTTAGAATATTACTTAACATAATGATGAGTAAAATTCTGTGCATAGGCATTCAGATATAGATCCTTATTGAACTGGATTTAAAATTTTCCCACTTAAGTTTGCTGTTAGTTTTTCACAAATAGTCTTTTAAAAAAAAAAAATTTATTTATTTTTATACAAGAACTGTGTACAGGTCAGAAGCACAGTAGGAAAAAAAAAAAAAGGAAGCACAGTAGGGTGAGAGGAGTCACCAGAAACAGAGTGGGGACCAGAACAGGCAGACAACTGAAATACACTGCTGAGGGAAGAAGAGGGCGAGACAGGAGAGGTCTGCCAAGCATGGGGGTAGCTCTCTGGCTCACCGGGAATTGAACCCACACTGCAGAGGCTGCGGACAGCTTCACATCACTGCGCTCAACCCACTGCGCCACCGGGGAGGCCCTTTTCACAAATAGTCTTAATTAAACCTAAAAATTTCCTTTTATTCTTATCTTAAGTGTTATATTTGGATAGCACTGAACTTTATCAAATGGCTTTTTGGCAACTATTGATATACTCATGTTACTTATTTTTTAGATTTCTGATATTATAGATTAGGTGGCTGGGTTTCTGATATTACCTAAATTTATAATCCTGGGATAACACCTTCTTGATCATCTTATATTATCTTATAATGGGTTTGAAGTTATGTTGGATCCTAAAAAGAGTTGGGAAGAAACTTTTATTTTCTATAATGTGTAAAAGTTTAAATCATACAGCAACTAACTAATATTTAAGACAGAATGACCTCAAATTTTTCATTCAAAGCAGGATACTCTGAGAATGAACAAAGATACTAAAAAGCAATTAAAATCATTTAATTTAAAAATATCCATTAAGTGACAAAATAACTGTTTTTATTGTACCAGTGGTGAGAAAATAATTCAGGTTTTCAGGCCTCCCTGGTAGTGCAAAGGGTTAAGTCTCAGTACTTGGAAGCTATCAACAGCCACTGCAGCATGAGTTTGATCCCCAGCCAGAGAGCTGATGCACATGGAGTAGCAGACCTCTCCTGGCTCACCCGCTGCTCCCCTCAGCAGTGTATTTCAGTAGATCCTCCTGTTCTGCTCCCCACTCTGTCTCTGGTGAATCCTCTCACCCACTGCACCTCTGGCCTGTACCCAGTTCTTGTATGCATAAATAAATAAAAACTTTTTAAAAAATTAAATTGAATTAAATCATAAATCTCTTGTAGACAGATTTTACCTCACTTAAGTTGCTAAAAATGCTATTTTGATGATAATTTTTTAAATAAATCTACAGTAGAATTTATAGTAATATTAAATCTTTAAACTTCAGTAGAACGATTTTCCCTTTTGATTTCATGAATTAGATGAAATTAATTAAACCATTTGTGTTTTTTTTTTAAAAAAAGCATCTGAATTTCTGTTGGAAGCATCTGGTAATAATTATATGAAACTGTGCAAATTTCTTTTCTGCTAAAGAAGCTGACAAATTAAAAACTCTTTGCTTTTTTTCATGTATGCACAAAAAAACTTAAAATTAAAATCGGTAGAGTAGATTTATTAGTTATTTGATCTCAGTGAAAAGTCATGTTTCACAGTCTGACAAGAAATGACACCTGGAACTACATATAGTTGGACAAAGTATTCTTCCAATAATGATAATTTTTTAAATAGATGCAGATGCCACATCAGTCAACTTGTGAATTGCACATTCATGATCATCTATCTGAGAAACTCAGTACTTTATTTTTCATTACATTTTGCAATTCTGGGCCTCCTAGTGGCACAAGGGGTTAAGTCTCTGCCCTATGAAGCTATCAGCAGCCTCTGCAGCACAAGTTCAATCCCCAGCCAGGGAGGTGACCCATATGGCACAGCAGACTTCTCCAGTCTCGCCTGCTGCCCCCTCAGCAGCGTATTTCAGTCAACCCACCTATTCTGCTCCCCACTCTTTCTCTGGTTAACCCTCACACCCTACCCCACCATCTTGTATGCATAAATAAATAAAGCAAATCATTAAAAAAAAATTTTTGTAGCTCATTTTCTACCTAAGGGGATTATTCCAAATTAAGTTTTGAAACAAACAAAAAATAGCTATAGACTTACACCAACAAAAATAAAACCACCAGGCCAAGAGCATTCAGATTTCCCACACTTTCCACTGCCCAGGGATCAGTCTGGCAGCTTCCATGCTGTTGAGCCCACAGTGGGTGCCATGGCTTAACTGACTGAAGCATCCACAACTTCTCCCACCGCCAGATTGGAATGAGGGAGTTAGTCCTTAGCCACGAGTGTGTGAAAAATTTTATTTATCATCAAATGCTTTGCATGCTATTCCTTAAAGAGAGATGGAAGTGAACTTGCACTTGGAGAAAAGCAGATTTATCCTCCTCATCTCTCAAATACTACCACACTTTATTTTAGGCATTTTATAATAATAACATTTCCTTAAAAGCAAAAAATCCCAACCAAGTTCAAGTGGACATGTCACTAGGCACATGTCACTAGGCACAATCTGGGAATTCCATGGTAACTCACCTGTTTGAATTTCTACAGCAGTCAGTAGTGGTCATTTATATTACTTAGGAGTGTCCATTTCTTCCATATTTTCAAATTTGTTTCCATAGAATTCTATACAGTCTTCGTAATTTTTCATTTTGAAAATAAACTATTTCAATTTTAATTGAAACACAACATTGCATTTTAACATTCTAAGTTTTAAGTGTGCATCATTAAAAATCAACATTTGGATGTACTAGTTTAAGTTCACCACCAAAATCCAATTCTATCCTTCTTCACCTTCACTGGTGTAATTTTATAATTTTTCAGACCTTCATGCTTCTGTGGTCATGTCAGTTTCCTTCCTAACTTTTATATCTTTTCATTTTCCATGTTTCTTCTTTGTCTTATTTAGTCTTTTTACTTTTCCCTCTTATATTAATAAAACTTTTAAATTGATCAGCTCCTCTTCCTAGGTGTTTCTGGTTTTGCTTTTGCTTTTGAAGAGGCAGGTGTTTTTGCTGGCCTTCATGAATAATCAAAATATTAGCTATAAATTTTCTTCTGAGCAAAGTTTTTGGTAGACACGATACCCTGAAGATTTGGATATAAAAATAATTTTAATTGATTTCTATTGAACATCATTGATCTTTGATTTGCTCGTTGATCAAAGGTTTACTTGGGAGAGTGTTTCTTAATTTCCAAGTACTTTTTTGTTCATAGCTTTAGCACGCATTTCTTATTTAATTGGATTATGGAAGGCAATGTGATCTAAAAAAAGCCTCTCCTTTTAATAGGTTATAGTTTTGCTTTTTATAGGTTAATAGTTCCATTAATTTCTGATAATTAGGGTCTTGAAAATAGCACATCTCCAAAGAAATGCCTCTGGAAGGTCTTTTGGTGATGTGACCAGGTAATCTGCTCTTGTCACACAGAGCTAACTCACAATGACAATTGTACATGTGTCGCTACCCTCTTGCAAAATGCATTCTAGCTTGCAAATCTGCAACTATTACTCCTCTAGACAGAAAGCAAGATAATTAATTTTTTTAACAGTCAAATGATCATTCCGCTTTGGAATTTAAACACCAAGTTTAAATGTTCATCTTCCACCCAGCATCTCAATCCCCCCTCAGCATTTGCAGGCATCAGGCAAACCTGCTGCCTACCTGCAAATGCAAGAAAAGAAAGATGTCAAGTATGCCTCAGCATGATTCACGGAAAGCCTAGTCTGGAAGAAGCTAGAACTATTTTCAATACAAGTAACTGCTAAATATTTAGTCCCACCAAGGCTTTGAAGATTCTGTACTCAGATCAGCCTTGGTGATCTAAGACTTGTACAATGAGCACATCTAAGAGAGGAAATCTTGTTTAAAATCACCAAGGAAATTCCAAACTCTTACAAAAGAATCACCGGAAGTTACAGCAAAGATCTACTTGAAGGCAGGCTGTTGTTTTCTTAAGGTTTCTCCTGAAAGTTCATAAAGATGAGGTAGAAGTTTCCCCAAGGTTGATGACTTTAAAGCAGAAACATTCTTGAGCATGGAATGGTCATGAACACTTTGCGTCTACTACGGCTTTTCATCATCATAAAAGTAGTCATCACAGAAAATAATCTAAGTTTATCTAATGACAACCTCTTTATCACATTATTAAATGCTAGAAACTGCTATAACAGGAAAGACTCATTACAACATGGATTTGACTGTAAAGTTGCTGCACAATATAGAGCATTTAGGGTTAAGACTCCAAGATCTTTACCGCTAAGTCAGAAAGAATTTCCTAAAACTTCTCAGATTTCAGATAGTGATGTCAGCAAAATTTTGTTTCAAATATAGACCAATATATCTATCTTATATTTACTTTGAAGTAATTGTTCCATAAAAATTAATTAAATAAATCATTGCATCAAATGACTCCATGAAATCTAACCCTATCTGGTCTTATACGATTGGTCAGAGACAATTCTGGTTAATAACTTAAATGAGGGCCTCCCTTGTGGTGCAGGGGTAAAGTCTCAGCGCTATCACCTGTATAGCCTGAGTTCAATCCCCAGCCAGGGAGCTAACCCACATATGGCACAGCAGACCTCTCCTGTCTCACCCGCTGCTCCCCTCAGCAGTGTACTTCAGTCAGTCTGCCTGTTCTGCTCCCCACTGTGTCTCTGGTGAATCCTCTCACCCCCACCACACCTGGCCTGTACCCCAGTTCTTCTATGTAAAAAAAATGATAATAAACCTAAATGACATTTTTAATTGACACAAAATTCAAAGTAGCATATTAACTGCTTCCTTTTAGAGTCTTCTGCCCTTTTGATTTTACAGCTTCATTTTAGTCAGACTAAATAAACTATTATCAGGCACCCCAAATTTCTCATTCACAAACTCCTCTGGTTCTCCATTTGCCCAGGCCATACTTCCCCCACTTTTCTCATTTTACAAATAAATCCTAATTTCCCAAAATTTTAGTCAGGATATCTTATCTTGACCTTCTTCCAACCTCTCCCCCATATGGTAGCTGGCCTCCTTCAGTCTTCTTCCCTCAAGGTAACACTCTCACACCCTCTGACTGCACACCTTCATTCAGTAAATATTTATTAAGGGCTCCCCTGGTGGCACAGCGGTTGAGCGCTGGGCTGCGAAGCTGCCTGCAGCCTCTGCAGCACTGGTTCGATCCCGGCCACCTGGTGAAGGTCCCACATGGCACGCAGACCTCTCCACCCGCTGCCCCTCAGCAGTGTGCTTAGGTCCTTCTGCCTGCTCTGCTCCCCGCTCTGGCTCTGGTGAATTCTCTCACCCTCCCGTGCTTCTGACTGTACCCAGTGCTTGTACAGATACATAAATAAATCTTTAAAAATATATTTATTAAGCTCTAATTATCTACCAGGCTTTTTATTGGGTTCTGGGAATACAGGAATAAATACAGCAAGAGGTGAGAAAAGACAGCATGTAAACCAGTCAGAGCAGTGCCATCTGCCACCTGGGAGCAGGAAGTCAGCTTCGTGAGCTTGGCCCCACAATTTTATGGCTAGAAGTGTGGGAAAGCAACAGGGAGAGACTGGCCCGAAGGAATTGCATGAACAAAGTAGAGAGCTAGATCCCAGGTAAGCTTTGTAGAAGTCAGAAAAAATTTCTTCAGCCAACACATTTGATTAAAAAAAAAAAAAATTACTTTACAAAACTTTTCAAGCTAGTATACTAAAGTAAAAATAAAATAATAGAGGGCTCCCGTGCGCAGCGGTTGAGCGCTGGGTCGAAGCTGCCCGCGGACCTTGCGGCGCGGTTGATCCGGCTCCCCTGGCCCCGGAGGAGGTCACATGGCGCCAGACCTCTCCTGCCGCTTCCCTCAGCAGTGTACTTCGGTCTTCTGCTGTTCTGCTCCCGTCTGGCTCGGTGAATTCTACCTCCCGCCTTCTGACTGTACCCAGTGCATGTATAAACAAACAACAAATAATAAATAAATAAAACATGCCTCTATTAAAAAAAAATAAAATAAAAAATCACTTTAAAAAAAAAAAATAATATCTAGAAGGCAACTTAAAGTTTATTCCCAATTACACCCGAGTTTCCTGTTTCCCAATTAAACCTGGCAGTCTCATCAGTAATAAGTTAAAACTTCAAATGTTTCTAAAGGCAAAAGGGGTATCTTATGACTGTCTAATAAATATAGTGAACAAATAAAATAGTAGTTATGTGAATATTAACATCCAAACTGAGAACTAGGAGGAGAAAACTCAATCATGTCCCCAAGAATGGAAGAGAACAAATCAAAACAAATGATAAAGACTTTGGTATCAAGTTCCTAGACCATTCTCTTGGGGTGAAGTGTCCCTTATCCAGCAGTCTTCCTCTTTTTGACCTAATGCATAAATGCAGCCTGAACATACCCCCTCAGTGATGATGTATTATAAATCATATTCTCTTTTTTATTTTTAAAGACTGATTGATTTATGCATGGAAGAGGGGTGTAGACGAGAAATGTAGGGGGTGAGTAGATTCACCAGAGTGGGGAACAGAACAGACAGATTGACTGATGTACACTGCTGAGGGGAACAGCTGGGAGATAGGAGAGGTCTGCTGCGCCATATGTGGGTTAGCTCCCTAGCCAGGATGGAACTCAGGCCGTAGGGGTGATAGTTCTGAGACTTAATCCCTAGGCCACCAGAGACACCCCAACTCCTCTTTGATAGAAGCAATCCATGAGCTCACCAACAGAGACAAAACTTTTCAGAGTGACCAGTGTTATACATATTGTTTCTTAAATTCTAGGGGATAAAATGCCAATCTTTTCTACCTGCAATTTTGCACATACTTTTAAGGACCTTGGACAACAGGTTTACATACAGCTACCAAAATTGAAGTTAAAGTAACAGAAATCAGAAACCATTGACCTCAAAAGAGCACTGAAAGTTAGAGTGGTGGCCAGCCCTGTCCAGACTGATTGCTTCAGCTCGACAGTTCCTATTGGTCAAGACGGCCCTCTGATGTCACATCAGTGTGTGTGCTTCTTACAGAAAGGAGGGTAACAATAAATGTCAAATGAGCCGATGGAGGGTTGGTGTTCATGCACAGCCTGATCTACCTATGCATTATTTTATACAGCATTCAAAGAGCCAAATGGAGGTTGGAATGACAAGGCAGTGGACATGGTTATTGTTACCCTTTTCTGAAAGGATTAAACAAAGGGCATTAAGCACAACACTGTAGATTTAGAGTAAGTAAATCTCAAATCAGATTATTCCTTCCTTGCTCATTATATACTATTTTGCTATAGTTGAAGGGTAGTTTTCTCACCTTTGAAAAGCACCAAACTTATATTATTGAAGCAAGGTCACCCCATCTTCGTACTTTCGCAAACATCATCTATCTCATTGAATACTCACAACAGCCTTTCAGTTGAAATGTTGTCATTCCCATTTTACAGTTCAGGAAACTAAGCAGGAAATGAATGAGCTGACTTTCCTGGGTCAAACCAGCAGTTACTTTACAACATGGACTAGGAATTAATAATTAAGTCAAGTACCTTTCTGTGAGAGCAAACTTGCTCCCTGAAATAAAGTCCTAGGTGAAATCAAGCTTTCCTTATTCTCTTATCAAGACCTTTTTTGGAGAGGACAAAAAATGAAGGTTGATGCAAAATATTTAATTCTATTTAAACATCTACTTAGGGCAAAAGGCCACATGTTACACAAAACAAATTAGAACATAGTTCTATCTTAGCAAAAGCCCAATTTGAAAAAAAAAATATAAAACATGCACCAGGAAGAGAGTCCAGTGACTCTGAGTGCATTAATTCTTAGCCTTCTGAACGAAGGGGCAAGTTTCCTGGAAGAGTGAGCAGTCAAGAGTATGACTCATGACTATTTCAGTACAAAGTCTGTACTGAACCTTGTTGTCCATCTGTTTGTTGAGAATGTAAAGTTGTCTGGGGCCATGTCAGAAAAAGGGATGAAATCATCTGCTAAGGACACACATGCGGGCCTCCCTGGTGGTGCAAGGTTAAGTGTCAGCACTATGAAGCAATCTGCAGCTACTGTAGCATGAGTTCCTTCCCCAGCCATGCAGCTGACCCACATGGCGCAGCAGACCTCTCCTGTCTTGCCGCTGCTTCTCCCCTCAGCATTGTATTTCAGTCAGTCTCTGTCTCCCACTGTTCTGCTCCCTCACTCACACTCTGGTGTACCTCAGTTCTTATGTACATAAATAATATATCTTATTACATAATAAAATATCGAGTAACCCAGTTCTTATGTACATAAATAAATATATCTCTTAAAAAAAAATAAAGCCAACATGCAATAGTCCACAACAAAGGTATGCTGTGGTCACACACCATCACCGAGTAATTATAGGCCAGTGCACAGCTTCCCATTACCTGGCTGGACACCTGTTCAGTCATGATATCATTCCAGGGAGGTGAGTTCAGGGATTTGGCTAAACCAATGGGGATATGCTGTCAAACTCATTATTACTCTACTATGATTTAATTCATGGGAAAGAACTCAAAGAATTACATATCAGAAAATTGGTTAATAACTATTTTACGTATAGACATTGACTAGTATCAGTATCTACTCAAAAATTTGCAACCAAATCTTCTTTACTCCCTGTTCCTCTCCCAATTTCCCATCTCTTCCCTATGGGGAACACAGTACATCAAACTCACTACTTTTTTTTTTTGTATAAATGAACTGGGGTGCAGGCCAGAGGTGAGGGGTGGGTGGGGTGAGATGATTCACCAGAGACAGAGTGGAGAGCAGGAGGATCTAGATCTACTGAAATACACTCCTGAGGGTAGCAGCAAGGGAGACAGGAGAGGTCTGCTGCTGCCATGTGGGTAACTCCCTGGCCTAGGATTGAGCTCAGCCGAGAGGTGATAATACCGAGACTTAACCCCTGGGCCACCGGGAGGCCCCAAACTCACTACTTTCTACTCTCCCTACTCTCCTCTTGGTTGCATCTAATATCCCTCATCCTTCAGTACCTGGAGTCCATACCCATTGTCCACCTCCACACCTCCCTGGTGTCTCCCAACTTCATCCCTTCTAGCGAGAAATGATGGAGTTTCCAGGGAATATGAACTCTAGGGAAGTTAGGGAATCATTTTCAGGAAACTGATGAATTCAGAATTTTTGACGTGGAAGTGTTCAGACTCAATTTTAAGGACAAGGAAAAATTTCAAGATCATAATTACCTTGCAGCTATGTTGTAGACCGAATGATCTTTTATAGTTTGGCTAGAAACCTCCCACCATTACTGTTTCCATAGTAGAATGAATTCTGAATTCTAAACAACTAAACTGTGACCAAACTTTTGGAACACTTAATATTCCTAAATTGGGATCACCAACCAAAAAAATGTAACAAGTTTTTCCCCTTGAGTTTCATTCTCTTTACAGCTGCAGGAGAAAATAGAAAATGTGCATGTATATTACTGGGTGCTGAGATTTTACCTCCACCCTTCGAAGCTGCTTTAAATGAGAAAGAACTGCAGACCACATTTGTTCCTATGACACCTGTGAGAATTATTCTTCCCACTATGTTCAAGGAGAGTAACTGGACTCACTTCTGGACAAGTAGTGACTATTGGGAAAAAGAGTCTCAACATGATCATAAGGGCAGTGGGCTTGGGGAGAGTCTTTTTCATTCTGTATTGGCAGAGAGTCAGGAAGAGCTTTGCTACTAGAGCCCAAGTTAAAGCAGATCAAAGGAGGCAGATGAGGTCCCTCTGAGTGATAGTATAATTATTGCAATGAGACAGAGAGAGAGAGAGAATAATTGAGCTATAAGAAACGAGACTGGGACATAGTGATGGCCAATTCAAAAGGAAATATTGACAAGACAACACATATTGACTGAATTCTGTCCTAGTTTTATTTTTGCTTCAAAGAACTACAATCGTGGGTCAAACCTGGAGGGGCATTATTAGACTTCATGAAACAACTAGAGGGGGGCCTCCCTGGTGGTGCAAGGGGTTAAGATGCAGCACTGTGAAGCTGCCTGCAGGGAATTTGATCCCTGGTTGGGAGGTGACCCACATGGCGCAGCAGACCTCTCCTGACTCACCCGCCTCCCTCAGCAGTGTATTTTGGTCAGTCTGCCTTTCTTGTTCCCCACTCTGTCTCTGGTGAATCCTCTCACCCCCACACGCCTCTGGCCTGTACTCCAGTTCTTGTATGCATAAATGAATGAATTTTTTTTAAAAAAATTTAAAAAAGAAAAGAGAACCAATTAGTGGGCTCAGAACAGGCTGTCATCAAAAAGATGAGGGAGGAAAGATGAGAGACATCCCTACCAGTTAAAAATGGTGCCTCCAAATCCCATGGTGGCCTGTTTGGACGATGTAATTCTATCTCTTTGGCGAAAGCAGATTGGACCAAAATGGGTATCCGTCTGATGCAGAGCCAATCAGATTTCTCCACCAGGAATTTGGAATGTAGGTTTAAAGACATTTGCTCTCTGTGCTTAGTTGAAGCTCTGTAGCAGCCATATTCCATATTCTGTACGAGCAGCAGAGAAGGGCCAAGACAGAACACAGCAGATGTGCAAGAGAGAAGGCAAGAATTAGAGAAAGAGAATGGTAGCTTCTCTGTCCCTGTTCCAGTCCCTTCCTAGATTTGAGTTCCTCAAGACCCTCCTTGCCATATAATAAATTATCCTACTTTTGTTATAGTTAATTTATATTTATTTCAAGTATTCGAAATCAGAAGCACCTTGATTAAACTTATAGGATCATAAAGCAAATCAGCATTATGAAGAAACATAGACTTTGAATTTTATTTTTATTTATTTATGTATACATTTTTATTATTGATGTATACAAGAGCTGGGCTGTAGGCCAGAGGTGTGGGAGATGAGATGATTCACCAGAAAGAGAGTGGGGAGCAGAAGAGGCGGCTCGACTGAAAACACTGCTGAGGGAGCAGCGGGCAAGACAGGAGAGGTCTGCTGTGCCATGTGGGTCAGCTCCCTGGATGAGGATCAAACTCATGGGGCTGGTGATAGCTTGATAGTGCTGAGACTTAACCCCATGCACCACCAGGGAGGCCCAACAATATATAGACTTTGAATCTGCCAGTACTGGTTCAAATCTTGACTCAATGGAATAAGAGCAGTTTTGTGTGGAGTAAGAGTCCAAACCTCAGAGCTTGATCTGTTTAAAAATGCAGATAGGGCCTCCCTGGTGGCACAGCAGGTTGAGCGCTGCACAGTGAAGCTGTCTGCAGCCTCTGCAGAGCACATTCAATTCCCAGCCAGCCAGGGAAAACCCACAAGGTGTGGCAGACCTCTCCTGCCTCGCCTGCTACTCCCCTCAGCAAAGTCTTCGGTCCATCTGCCTGTTCTGCTCCCTGCTCTGTCTGTGGTGAATTCTCTC
Organism: Talpa occidentalis; assembly: GCF_014898055.3. NCBI lineage: Eukaryota > Metazoa > Chordata > Mammalia > Eulipotyphla > Talpidae > Talpa > Talpa occidentalis. The sequence continues at coordinate 11,504 of NW_023601898.1, forward strand.
ACCCTCCCATGCCTTGACTCTACCCAGTGCTTGTATAAATAAATAAATCTTTAAAAAAAATGCAGATAGTAACTGTCACATTGTGAAAATCAGAAAAAACCTATTCAGAGCCCGTGGCACATAGTAAGCATGAATTATAGCACAATAGTGGTGACAATAGGGCCTCCCTCATGGCACAAAGTGTTAAGTTGCAGGCTATGAAGCTATCCACAACCACTGCAGCACAAGTTCGAACCCAGCCAGAGAGTAACTCACATGGCGCAGCAGACCTCTCTGTCTCCCCCGCTGCTCCCCTCAGCAGTGTATTCAGTCAGTCTGCCTGTTCTGCTCCCCACTCTGCTCTGGTGAATCCTCTCACCCTCCGCACCTCTGGCCTGTACCCCAGTTTGTGTATGCATAAATAAATAAATTTAAAAAAAAAAAAGAACAGTGGTGCCAACAGAGTGGTGCTGGAAATCCAATAGGGTCATTAGCTAAACCCAGAACTTATGATGCAGGAAGTTGATCTTAAATTCTTCCCTTTAGGAGATGATTCAAACCAGCTTTCTTTGCCGAGTTACTCCAGCATATGCCAAATTATAGCTTGATTTTTAAAATACTTTTCAATGTATTACCTCAGATTATTTCAGTATTTGTGAAAAAGTCCTAGGGAAATTCCAGTAGCAACTCTCAACCGCAAGATCACTTCTCTGTCAGTTCATCCTCCCCCTCCTGATGGAGGGGGGATCTTATCCACCATACCAGTGGTTCTAATCATTGTGGACATCATAGACCCTTTTGAGAATATGAAAATGATGAGCTCTCCCTTCAAAAGATCCAAAAAGTCATGAGAAAGGTCCTAGAAAAGACCAATTCACCAGCTATTCAGTGACAGCCCCTTGGTGAGCTCACATTTGCCCAAGGTCGGCTCTCCACCTAACAGGTTCAGCAACTCCTTCATCAATATCTTGAAATTAATCAAACTCATGAAAGTTGACTCACTGTGAGAAAAAATCAGTGAGTATGAGATAGGAAAACAGAAAGCCACATTGTCTGTCAAACCCAACAGGCCGGTTTTGGAAGGGTGGGGTCTGAGAGTCTACACTTCCAACAAGTTCCAGGTGATGCCCAAACTGCTGATCCATAGGCCTTGCTGTCATGAGCAAGGGTCTACACTGGCTGCCAAAGTCTCAAGTTTCTCAGTGAGCCAAATATGCATTAGGTCACAGAGATACTGGCCACTTATGTTTCATGTCATCAGACTGGTTCCAGATGCTCCCATTTCCCCAATAGCAATAAACCCAGTCCTGGCACTCAGGTTGCAACCCTTGGCAGGTCACCCTTAGCTCTGGATGGTTGGCATGGATCTCACTGCCAGTGAGATCCAGAGACTCTTATCTATGCTGCCACACACAATCTCCTCCTCCCCACCTCCAGTGGGAGTAACAAATACTTTATACATGCAAATCAAATGTCTCCATTAGCTTCTGAGTTAGTTTTGCTGACCTGGAGTCATTCCTTCCAAGGGGAACCCATAATTCCACACACTGACTTAAGTGTATAAATTTCGTGGATGAGTCACCCGAAGAAATTATCCCCCTTGGGCCTCCCCAGTGGCACAGCAGTTGAGCGCTGGGCTGCAAAGCTGCTCGCAGCCTCTGCAGCAGCGGTTCAATCTCCCAGCAGCGCGGCGAGGGTCCCTCATGGCACGCAGACCTCTCCTGCCGTGCCCGCTGCTCCCCTCAGCAGTGATTTCATCAGTCTGCCGGTTCTGTTCCCCGCTCTGGCCTCTGGAATTCCCTCAACCCCCATGCTTCTGACTGCACCCAGTGCTTGTAAAATAAATAAATCTTAAAAAAAAAGAAAAGAAAAGAAATCCCCTTAGTCTTACTGGAAAAGGGAAACACTACATTTACATTGTTGCCACAGTAGAAAGTATTCTTATTCCTAAATATTATGGAGGACCGTTGTGTGCTTTAACAGTTGTGGACACTGGGGACACAGCAGTGAGTAAGCAAAACAGAGGCAACTCCAGCCCTCAGGCAAAGTGGCCATCTGAGAAAAGCAGCACACTTTGATTTCAGTACAACACAACATTTAATCTTATAAATGTCTACATTCTGCTTTTAGTGAAGCTCCACTTCATCAGACCTTGGTTGCTGAGAACACAACAGCAGGAACTGCTGCACCTGTTTAAAAATCTTTTTAAAGATTTACTTTATTTATTTATGCATACAAGAGCTGGGTGCACCCCATGGTGCAGCATTATTTACAATAGGTAGCTATGACAACAACTCAAATGCCCAAAATAGATGAGTGGATCAAGAAGATGTGGTTATATACACAATGGGATATTACTCAGCAGTCAAAAAGATAAACTCATGCCATTCGCAGCAACATGGATGGAGCTGAAGCGATCATGCTCAGTGAAACAAGCCAGAAAGAAAAAAAATACCGAATGTTTCAGTTTAGGAGTATGTAGAGGATCCAAATAAGAGATTAGGGGGAAAAAGTACTATAATAAAGTGAAAATCGAAATCAACAAGCAACTATAAACCAGAGACATTCTGCGGGGGCAAGGGAAAAAGGAGTAGGATCAAAACAGGTGTGGAAGAGCACAAGCAAGTATGGTGATGGTACACGGGTGAATTTTGGGAATTTCACGGGGACTCTGAGATAAGAAAGCATACATTGTAAAATATATATGTATAAATAATAATGAAGAGCTGGGTACAGCCAGAGGTGGGAGGGAGCGAGAGGATTTACCAGAGACAGAGTGGGGAGCAGAACAGGCAGATCTACTGAAACACACTGCTGAGGGGAGCAGTGGCGCGAGACAGGAGAGGTCTGCTGCACCATGTAGGTCAGCTCCCTGGCCAGGGATCGAACTTGTGCCATGCTGTAGTGGCTGCGGTTTAGCTTCACAATGCTGTGTCTCAACCCCTTGAGCCACCAGTGAGGCCCCCAGTTGACAACATTTTATATCTTTCCCCTGATTCTATTACCAAATTATTACATTCATGCAGCCAAGCAAAACTCCAAAATAACTCCCAAAGTTCTACCAGATCAAATCATAGCATATTAAAATTCACACAAGTTCTCAAAGACCTTTACCAATCAAAGGAGAGCAATTAATGGATGTATACAGTATATATAAGTATGTTCTAACAGATTGTTTAGCAGGATAGAAAATTCCATTTCATTATCAGTTACTTCCATGCATACCTGCTAAGAAAAAACTCTATTCAGTGGGTTGTTCTCAAGATCCAGTGTAAGAAGGATCATCTGGAAAGTCTGTTTAGAATGTAAATGGCCAGAATCGCATTTCCTCTTCTTGCCCATCCTTACCCCATCCTCCATTACCAGAGTTGGACTCAACAGATTGAGAACGAGGCTCATAAATCTGTATTTTTGAACACGCCTCCTAAATGGTTCTAAGAAATACTGACTTAATTCTGATTCTCACTCTCTGTTTTAGAGATTTTTCAATGCTGACTCACATTAAAAATGGGTGAAGATTTTGTCTGTACATCACATCAGAATGTGCAGTGCATGAGACCCCCCATATCAGGATTTTTGTCAAGCTTCCCGGGCAAGTGCATGTTTAGAGTTTCCAGGTGCTACTATTTTCTGGGTTGTTAGACATCACATACAGGGCCCTCCTGAAGCTTCTGATTCAGTCTCTACAGCCTCCAGAGTCTGCAAGTCTAATAAGCGCCCTGGGCAATTCTTAGTGGGCTTTTGAGAAAGGTGCTTGTCTTACTTGGCTGATCAGAAACTCTACCTCAGGCAAGGCTACACCAATGGACTTTTGACCCAGATCTTGGAGCCACCATTGTAAGCATTCAGCTCCAAGCTGATGGTTTTCCCAAAGAAAGCCTCACTGCTGCACAGCCATGAAAGTCCATTGCTATACAAAGCAGTGATCTCCTGGGGCCTTCTTGGTGGCACAAGGGTTAAGTCACAGCACTATTGAAGCAATCCTCAGCCCCTGCAGCAGGAGTTCGATCCCAGGCCAGGGAGCTGACTCACATGGCATAGCAGACCTCTCCTGACTCACCCGCTGCTCCCAGCAGTGTATTAGTCAGTCTGCCTGCTTCTGCTGCTCTATCGCTGGTATCCTCTCGCCACCCCCCACCTCGGCCTACATCCAGCTTTATATGCATAAAGAAATCTTATAAGGCCTCCCCAGTGGCGCAGCGGTAGAGCACTGGGTTGCGAAGCTGCCCGCAGCCTCTACGGCTCCAGTTCGATCCCCGGGTGCTCCCCAGCCACCAGAGGAGGGTCCCACATGGCGCGCAGACCTCTCCTGCCCTGCCCCCTCAGCAGTGTACTTCGGTCCTTCTGCCTGCTTGCTGCCCCGCTCTGGCTCTGGTGAATTCTCTCACCCTCCCGGCTTCTGACTGTACCCAGTGCTTGTGTAAACAAACAAATAAACAAACAAAAACAAAAAAAAAAGTGTTTTAAAAAAAAAAAAAAAATCTTAATAAAAAACAAAGCAGTGATCTTGCAGTCCCACCTTTATTATCAATACACCAGGAAATTTCTCCCACATATTCAGCATTTCAGACACATGGTCTTATAAGCACCTAATACATGAATTCATCTGCACAGCAATGTATTAGTAGGAACTGTTCTTAGTACTAACTGTAGAAAACCGAAGTACAGAGGCTAAGTAAATTGCCAGAATCAC
>NW_023601899.1:0-16173 GCF_014898055.3 Talpa occidentalis
ACTTTTACATGTCCCCTTGCCTTCACACTTCTGGTTAGATTGGCACAGGGAAAGCTCTGTCAGGATCAATGAGCCACAAGAGAATGAAGTAGGTCTGAATTTTTGCTTCCTTCTTATGGATTGACTGTCCCTGAACAGAACTGGAGCACTGTGTTGGTGGCTTTCTATTACTGGTTCTGGAGGCTACTCAGTCCCTTGGCCCTTCAGGTTTAGGATTACTAACTTCCCTTGCTATTGCCTTTCTGGGGTGCCCACCCATCACTTGTTAGTGCTCTTTACCATATCAGGCCCACCCCTAATGTTGATGAATCCAGAGCAAGAGTATAAGTAGAGAACGAGAGGCTCTTGGGCTGCCCACTCTCTCTTCCCACTCCAGCTCCATTCTGTGCCAGAAGAAATTCATAGCCTGTGGGCCTCCCTGGTGGCACAGCACTGTGAAGCTATCAGAAGCCTCTGCAGCCTGAGTTCGATCCCCAGTTGCCGGCCAGGGAGATACCTACATGGTGTGGCAGACCTCTCCTGTCTCGCCCACTGTCCCCCTCAGCAGTGTATTACAGTCAGTCTGCCTGTTCTGCTCCCTGCTCTGTCTGTGGTGAATCCTCTCACCCTCTGCACCTCTGGCCTATACCCCAGTTCTTGTATGCATAAATAAATACATGTTTAAAAAAAATTCATAGCCTGTATATCCACTACAAGCAGCGACTAATATCCCCCCCCCAGTATATGGGATACACACACTATCAGTACTTACCAGCATAAGGAACTGGGAAACAACCCTGGAGTGGGACAGGGAGTTTTAGCATAGGTGTTTGCCTTAGGGGAGAAATCAAATACTATCCAAAAATTTAAAATGATTTAAGAAAATAAATAAAATACAAAAGATGGGTGTTTGAAGGCTGATCTTCATCCTCTTGACTATTTACTCTCTGCGGAGGAGGGGAGCTCAGTGGGACCCACATATGAGTGTGGTTGCTTGACTTTAAAGCCTGTTCTAATTTACTCACACTTTTAAAAATAACCCCTTTATCAAAGGTTCCTCAGTTAACTCATTTGAGTGCCATCTGTTTCCCATTGAACCCTAGGTGAAACAACTGTGCTACTGTCATATTTGACCTAAAAGTCCTGATAAAAGAACACTTTCCAAAGCACTTTCTCGTTCATGATTGTCTTTGATTCTCAAACACCTGAGGTTGGTTCAAATGAAGGCAGAAACCAGATCTCCTACACCCTACTAGGCACTGTTGCTCAGACTCCTAGAAGGGGTGTTCAGTGTAACCGTGAGCTTTGCTGTAGGAACAAATGTGTCAGACCTTGGCCAAAGTCAAGGACACATTCAGTGCTGGAAGGAGTCTCATCATGATGGAGCCAAATGCTGTGGATTGAATCCAGAGAAAATATATGAACAAGGAAAGGCTATTAAACATTAATGTGATCAAATTGCATGATTTATTTAATAGTTGGTGAAAAAGAATACAGTGTTTAACCATTCCCTTATCAAATCTTATATGAATCCTTTTAATTCAGCCAATGACACAGCATTCCTCTGTTGTCTCACCCGCTGCTCCCCTCAGCAGTGTATTTCATTCAGTCTAACTGTTCTATTCCCCACTCTGTCTCTGGTGAATCCTCTCACCCACCCCCACACCTCTGGCCTGTACCCCAGTTCTTATATGCATAAATTTTTTTTTTTTAAAAATCAGCCAATGAGATAATCTAACAGAGAATCCTTTTGATTTCCATCTGTTACTATTTATGAGAAAGTAAATCAAAGTAAAAAAGCTGTAAAACTTTTTTACAAAGTAAAAAAAGAAAGTAAAACAAGTTGTAACACCAGTCACAAGAAGCAGGTATAACACCAGTCATAAAAAAACATATGATTCCATGTATGTGCTTGCCAAGGCAAGGGGTGAGGGGCGATGGGAGTGACAACTAATAGGTATGGATTTCCTTTGGAGGTTATAAAATGTTCTAAAATTAGAGATGGTGCTGAGGCACAAATCTAAATATACTAAAAATCACTGAATTATGCACTTAAACCCTGAATTTTGTGCCTTATAAATTATATCTCAATAAGGCCATTGCTAAAAGGAGAGTTCACAGGAATTGTTACAGTTGTTTCATAATTCAACCATCTAATGTTAATATGAAACGCAAATAACTTATTTAATACCAACACTGTGTTAATTATTATATTATTTAATCATAATAATGATATTATTAGATATTATTATCTGATTGTACAGACAAAGAGCCTCCAAGACATTACAGCATTTACTAACATTACATAACTACATAGGAAGTGGCATATGTGGAAAAAAATCCAGATTGTTCCCAAGTTTGGGATTGAGGTTTTGTTTTATCTTTTGATTATTTGATTTATTGCTGTTTTCTATGGTAAGGATTGCTTACTGGAAGTATACAGACACTTTCCAGTTTCCAAAATACATATCTTGATGAAGCGGTTATTCATCACACTTCCTGTAACAATTTTAGTAAAGGCCCTTGCTGTGGGTGGCAGAATGGCTACATCATTTCGGTTGAGACTAAGAAAATAAAGTATACAACCTAACCTGTACCTATCAACCTACCAGCTTTTAAAAACATTCAGTTCAGTTGTCTAGGAATTTTATCTGAAAGACAACCATTAGACTTGTGGCGGATGGCAGAACCTATTTAGAGAAGGCAGATTTGGTGTACCCCTCATCCTGCCCAGTAACAATTCTGCCTGAGCTCAATAGCTCCAGACACCTGGGTTAGATAAAATTGTGCTTTCAAGGTCTTTTTGAGAAGAATGCTTTGTCCAGCCTCTGCCTACATTGAAATCCTTTAAGGGGCCTCCCTGGTGACGCAAGGGGTTAAGACACAACCTATGAAGCTATCCAAAGCCACTGCTGCACGAGTTCAATCCCCTGCCAGGGAACTACCCACATGGTGCAGCAGACCTTCTCCTGACTCACCTGCTGCTCCCCTCAGCAGTGTATTTCATCAGTACACCTGTTCTTTTTGCCACTCTGTCTCTGGTGAATCCTCTCACAAGCCCCCCTCCCCACTACCACATCTCTGGCCTGTACCCCAGCTCTTATATGCATAAATAAATAAATAAATCTTTTTTAGAAAAAAAGAAAAAGAAATCCTTTATGATTTCCATGTTTCATAAGTTGGTTTGGAAGCCAGTAGAGGGTTTGGGAGGGGCTTCCCTATACATTTCAAAGTGCTAACTCTGGAGGTGGAGCAATGATGTTTGTGTCCCTACTCCCAACTGCTGGCTCTGGCTGCCTCCAGGCACTTCCTTCGGAGAGCTCAAAATCCTGTGTGCCCAGCCACCACTGGACAAGCCCAAATGAATGAAAACTGGATGGATATCTCTGATAGAGGATAAGAAAAGTTGGAAAGGAGGCATCACAAGGCCAGAAGCCGGAGATAGAGGTAGCAATAACTTACATACTCATTAAACCAGCAATAGGAACTAAAATTCCTTAGGCCACAAGGCACAGGCCCAAGCAAAGCATCAGACTGCTGTTAGAGTGTCTTGGGTCGCAGACTGAGGTAAAGATATGGAGATTGAGGGCCATTGTAGAATCTCTGGTCCATTTCAAACACTACTCCACCCATAACTATCCAAAACCAAGAAACAAACCACTCCACAAAGGAGTGAGCCCCTCCCAAAGAGAAGACTCTATTAGTGCAATCTCTGCACTGGCAGGGGCAGCAGTCCTGCTGCCCTCCTGTGCCCATGCAGGAGCTCCTCCCCTCCAACTCTCTCCCTCTGCAGAGCAGCAGCCCTCCTGCCCCCCCCACCCCCACCGTGACCTGTGGCCATGCCGAGACTGACCTCCCCAGCAGAGGCAGCTGTCCTCTCAGGGCTGCCCACCTCTGAAAGCAAACCTGTCCCTTATGGGGATAGCTCTTTCTGCCCACTAGTATGAATGCCAGTGTCCTTTCCCTTCTCTCCCTTTTCATAAAAAACCTGCTCTTTTGGGTAACTAAGTCTCTATACCATGGAAAAATGCCTTGGAAACTCACCAGTGCTGCTGAAAGGGGAGCTCTGGTGAAACTTTTCCCAGCGTGAACCCAAGGACCCTGCACTACAAACTCAACATCTCCAAAAAACAACTTCACCTCTAACTTTCTGTGGCTCTAACTCATCAAACAACATAATGAATGTGTTTTTGAGTATAAAAGGAATGGGTTGGGGGCCTCCCCTGGTGCCGCAGCGGTTGAGCGCTGGGTTGCGAGGCTGCCCGCAGCCTCTGCAGCACCAGTTCGATCCCCAGCCACCGGCGAGGGTCCCACAAAAAAAATAAAATAAAATAAACGTTTGGAATATTAATACAGTGTGCTGCATAGAATGATTATAACATTTCCCGTGAATTCCTAAATCTATAGAGCTGTCATCTGATAGAAAAGGTTACATGTGAATATATTAATGTCAAGTCATCATTTGTGTTTTACACCATTACATGAAAAAAGTGCTCTTGTATTCTTCAAAAATGAAATAAATAATAACTGGCCTGGTTTTCCATTTCTTTCTGTAAAATGCAGACTTGGATTTATGGGATGTAAGAGGTGCTATTTGGAGGAATGTAAAATCTGTCTTAAATATCCCCATATTTGGTTATGCAGTCTGCTCTCTCTTCAAACCCCACCCCACCCCCACTCCCATCCCACTGTCCTTTAGGAGATTTCCAATTGCACTTCATAGATGGAATTCAGCCGGTCTTTTCCCCTGTTATATAAACTTCATGATTATTTGGAATCTATTTCAAACTGTAACAGGGTGGTCCCAGGAAAGGGGGAGGTTCCAGCTTCCCTGCCCCACCCAAGGAAGGGTGGAGCTGAGCAGGGAGAGAGGAAGCTGCAGAAGAGACTGAGGAAGGAAGCAGGATGGAGCCAGGAGACCTGGAGGAGGCGCATGGAGCCTAGAGACACGTGAAGAAACTGCGCTTGTCTTGTGGTCGTGGACTGGGTGACACAGATGTAGGTGAGACCCATGGGGAGGTGACAATGGCAGCTTTTATCTTGATGTTGATTTTGCTCTTTTCCTTCCGGGCTTGTCCGGTTGTTTGTGACCCTTTGCTGTGGGTCCCCGCTGGAAGATGCTTTAGACTTGTAGCAGGCTTTGGGGCCTTGTTCTGGGCCGATCCCATATGGATGGACTTTTACCCACGAGGGGACGGGTAACTTTGGGTGCTTCATTTAGAAACTAGACTCTTTGCCTCACCTGTATTGTTTCCTAGTTTTTTATTAAAGATCCTTCCCATTAAAGTGTCATATGTTTTCTGTTGATGCGGCGGATGGCAGAACCCATTTAGAATAGGCAGGTTTGCGGGGTTTGGGCTGCCCCTCTCCCTGTCCTATAACACAACCAGCCTTCCTTGAACTTCAACACCAAACACTGCTAGAATGCACCAGAAACTTGAATTGTAATTCTTTGCTAGAGTTTAGAAACACCACTGACATCTCCCAATACCATCATTTCCATTCCTTGCTCTATAGATTTTCAGACATTTAGAACTTCTGTGTATGCCTTGAATCTTTCATTGCCTAATTGCTAGCCAGAAATACAACTTCCCTCTCAGGATCTCACTTCTTTGTTTTCTTTTTTCAATTTCATGCTAGTGGACTGAAGAAACTCAGCTAGTCTTCACCAATCGAGAAACTACTTTTCAAGGCCACTCACCTAGTAGATGCTCAACAAAGAAAACTCATTCCACCACTAGTTGTTAAACCACAAATTTGAGGAGTGGGTTGTGAGAGTGTGTGTGTATTGGGGGGGCTAGGGGGAAGTGGGGGGGGCTAGGAATAGTGTGATAAATTTGCTATCATTGAATAGCAGCCCCTCCTCCATTGACTGACAATAAGATTATTTTGCCTAATGAATCTTTCCAAAGAAACCATTCATGCTTATACTTTTCCTCTTTGTTCTCTAGCATATTCCATGGGATTTCTTGAAAACACTGTAGACAGATTTAACAAGCACCATGCTGTTCATCCCCCGAGATCACATGTTTCAATAAGTTAAATTAAGGCTGTTTTTGATGTATAAACAGGTATAAGAATACAGACCCACTGAGCTTCAGAGGGATGAAAGGCATTTGCAAATCAACAGTGGAAATTCTGAGAACAGCATGTTTAAGACTTTCCACGTGATCACTTTTCCATATATCTTCTTTTGGCACTGAGCAAACATTTTAAATGCCGGTTTGCTCACCAAGGTTCACAATAAATTCAAGCAGGAATATTTTTAATATCTCTATAGAATTTTGATGAAAATGACTTGGTTCTCTGCTATTACTATAAAACCAAACAAAAAACTTGCTATTTTAATATTGTCATTTCCTTTTCTATCATGGAAACCAAAGCAGTTGTCAAATAAAAGACTAGGGGCTATATATATAGGAAACTAAAGGACTTATAGGAGAGATGAGCACTTTTGAGCCAAAGAAGGAGGTAAAGTGACTTTCCTGAGGTCACAAAGATCCAGAAAGTCCCTGGAGGGAGACATTGTATTCATTTCATTGCATGACTAATCATCTCCATTTAGAGGCAATTTGGTCATCCAGGCTATAGGTTCACAACCCCTCCCTCAACCCCTCACTTCCTTGAAAGCAAGGGGAGACTGAAGAAAGAGGGTGACCACTCCAGACTGGTAGGCAGCAGTTTTGATAAGCAAGGAAACTTACAAGTCTTATCAAGGGTGGCTGGTTCCAAGGTGAGTATATCTCTGTATTCATCCTCCAGAATCTTAGAGGTTTAAGTAGAGATTTTAATATAAACTATTTTTTAAAGTACATTTTAGTTCTTTGAGAAGCAGTTACCCATCTTGGAACTAGTACTAATTTTTTTTTTTAAGATTTATTTTTATTTATTTATACAAGCACTGGGTATGGTCAGAAGCGCGGGAGGGTGAGAGAATTCACCAGAGCCAGAGCGGGGAGCAGAGCAGGCAGAAGGACCAAAGCACATTGCTGAGGGGAGCAGCGGGCGGCAGGAGGGGTCTGCGTGCCATGTGGGACCCTCCTCTGGTGGCCGGGGAGCAACTGGGGATTGAACTGGTGCTGCAGAGGCTGCGGGCAGCTTCCCAACCCAGCGCTCAACCCCTGCGCCACCTGGGAGGCCCTAAGTAGAGATTTTAATGGGGTTTGATCACATATTCAGTTCCGATGGCCTCAATAACACATTACTTTCTCAAGGATGCGAATATGGGCTAGCAAAGGCTGAAGGTAGAGTCCAAGGACAGGCAAGAGGATTAGGAAACTGCAACTGTCGGAGTCTAGCGCAGCCAGGTCACTCACATGCTCTCCGTGACCACCTCCAACACATACCAGCTGACATGCACTCAAACCAAAAGAGACATTGCTTCATACAGAGGCTGTGTACAATGAAGGGAGGAAAGTGTGCAAAGTTCACAAGCAGACAATGAAGGAATTAGGCATGGCAGTGCTCCAGAGTGAAAAATAGGGAATGGGGAGCAGACTAGAGCGATGCTCACTAGGTCTCCTGGATCCCAGCAATCCCAGCAATCTCAAAACAGAATGATAGAAAATATGAAAAGGGGGGACTCCCTTGTGGCATAAGCATCAGCACTATGAAGCAATCTGTAACTACTGCAGCACGAGTTCGATCCCTGGCCAGGGAGGTGACCCACATGGTGCCACAGACGTCTCCTGTCTCACCTGCTGCTCCCCTCAGCAGTGTATTTCAATCAGTCTGTTCTGCTCCCCATTCTGTCTCTGGTGAATCTTCTCACCACCATCCCCCACACCTCTGGCCTGTACCCCAGTTCTTGTATGTATAAATAAATCTTTGTTTTAAAAAAAGAATATATGAAAAGGACAAAGAAGCCTTTTAGGTTGCTGGCTCTCAACCTTGGGTACACTTTAGAATTACCTAGGGAGCTTTTAAAAGTTGCTCCCAAACCATTTTCATCAGTGTATTTTCAAGGTGGTCCCAATGTGTATGCAAACTTAGAACCATTGCTCTAGAAAAATCTAGCATAGGATTGTTAAAGGAATGACAGGTGTAGCTAATTCCTAAATTCTTAATACTCTGCTTCCCTCTCTGAAGTTCAAGAGCTGCTGTCAAAAATAAGTTCCTCCTTGCATAGCTGGTGTGTTTTGCTATTGTAACGCATATTGAACATACAAATTTGGGACATCCAAGTGTTAGCCACCTTTTTGTTTTGATTAATTAATGCTATATAAGAAGTCACCCCAAATTAATGTGATTTAAAATAGCCATGACTATTTCTCATGATTCTGTGAGATGGCTGAGTGATTTCTCTGCAAATTTTCCTTGTTCACTTACCAGATTGTATTCAGCTGGAACATCGACTGGGCTGAAAATCATGAGGGCGCGTTGTTCACATCGCTGTAGTAGGTGTTGGCTATAAACTGAGACACCTGGGTTCTCTATAGAGCAGTCCAGATCAGTACTTCAAGAGAATAAGGATAGGGGTACGATGTCTCTTAGGGGCAAGTCTTGGAATCACTTCACTTCTGTTGCACTTTACTAGTTAAAACAAATATGGTGGCCGAAATGATGCATCTCACAGATCTCCTGGTAGGAGACAGCAAGGAGGATGAGAAAGCACCATGCATAGTTCAGGAATCTGCATGCACACATGTAGTGAGTGGCAAGTCTGCAGGCTGGCAAGGCAGGCAGGCGAAGCAGGCAGGCAAAGCAGGGAATATGGCAGGGATGCTGGGAGGCAGGCAGACAACTGATTCTCCCAACCTCCCTCGAATCTTTATGCTTTGTCTGGGCCTTCCCTGGCAGTCTCTCGTGGTCTGGCCTCTCGTAGCCATCCCGGTCTCTGAGTGACACCATCCTTATAGCCCTGCCCTCCAGGCTCAAGTGTGCACACTTACGCACGCCCATACCATGTTCCAGGTGTCCACAATCCCCGTGCCCATGGTCTCAAGCACCTTCTGCATCAACATGATCAAGCCCAGAAGTGATAGCCATAGAGGCTAGTGGCACAAAAAGCCTGATGAATTCACTTATCTTACAACACATTTTATTTGACCTGTTTGCTTTAACTTTTCAGTCCAGGAGACACCTGGAAGAGTGATGGATGCCATTTCTGTCAGACTGCGCCATCCCTGAAGGAATAAAGTGCTCTAAATCCAGATGCCAGTCGAGGGGGAGCTGCCAGGAGAACTCAGCACCATAAAACTCCCAGAAGTTAACTGCCTGGAGTGAAGTCTGTTCCCTGTGTAGTGCCAGCAAGGCACAGAGCAGGTTCTCTATGATCCGGGCAAATGGGTAAAGGAGAGTCCTCAGTGACTTTCTCAGGTTTTCATTGAGCTTTCTATATCTTTTGTAGTGCAGCAGCCAGGTACACGGCAGGCAGAGGGGCTGGGGCCTAGCAGGCCTTCCAGCTCCCAACAAATCTTCACTCTGGGCTCTCTGGCCTCCTCTCACAGGCTCTTCTGCTTCTCCGCAACTGCTGCTGCTTCTACCTCTGCTGGGTCTGCTCTTGTTCTGCTGGCGTCCCCATGACGCTGCCCTTACAAGCCCAGTCTCCCAGCCCAGGTGTGCCCACCTATGCATGCCCACACCCTGCTCCTGGTGCCTGCCATCACGCGCACACCCTAGGAGGACCACAGGGATCTGTTATTAATGCTAATGGCAGGAGGACAGAAAATCCTGATAATTTTCACTTACCTTACAACTGATACTTAATTGCTTTTGTTTAACGCACTATAAAATGGCCTGTTAGATATGAGGTGGAACAGTTTTCTTTGGAGCATGATGCTGGACCATTCACAGATTAGTGTGCTGATCTAAATAAAGTGCATATTAAAGATTCAATCCCTGTCCTTTGTCTTTTGGCTTCAACATTTTTGGCAGGCAGAAAAGAATCCAGTATTTTTCGACAACACTCTCACTGCAGGAAATTGAACTGTGGGTCTCAGCTGCTGTACTTTGAAACCCATTGTAGGGTCAGGAATACCACAGGGCAGGTTTTCTGATCCAGCAGACCAGGTAAAGGAGGATTCAGAGTCCTCAGTGGCATTTGCAGGTCCTTTATTTAGATTTACCAGGCATATGGCAGGCGGGGGTGCTGGGGTCCGGGAGGCTGGCAGTTCTCCCAGCCCCCAGCAAATCTTCACTCTATCTGGGCTCTCTCTGGCCTTCTCTCTGCTTCTCTTCTTCTCTCAGCTTCTCTGCTCCTGCTGGCATCCCCGTGATGCCATTCTTAAAAGCCCAGTCTCAGCCCAGGTGAATCCCATCTACCTATGCCCACACCCTACTCCAGGTGCCCGCCATCAGGCATGAATTCAGGACCTCAAGGATCCATCGTCTATCCTGATGGTGGGAGGGCAGAAAAACCTGACATTTTTCCTTACCCTACATCCATGTTGAGTTTTTGCAGTGGCCACAGGATACTAAGTCAAACCTTTTCCTAGGACACATGAGGTTTCTTTTTTGGTCAATTTTGGCTCAAGGAATCACTAACAGGTTTTTTTTTAATGATTTATTTATTTATTTATTTATGCATACAATTACTGGGGTACAGGCCATAGGTATGGGGGGGTGAGAGGATTCACAAGACACAGTGGGGAAGAGCACAGGCAGACTGACTGAAATACACTGCTGAGGAGAGCAGCGGGCAAGCCAGGAGGTCTGCTGCGCCTTGTGGGTAGCTCCTTGGTTGGGGGTCTAACTAGTGCTGCAGTGGCTGCAGATAGCTTCATAGGTTGCACTTTTTTTATTTTTTTTTGTTGGTCTGGGCCCCTCACCGGTGGCCAGGGATCGAACTGGCGCTTCAGGGGCTGCGGGCAGCCTCGCAACCCAGCGCTCAACCGCTGCGCCACCAGGAAAGGCCCCATAGGTTGCATCTTAACCCCTTATGCTACCAAGGAGGCCCAGAATCTCCAACAGTTTTGTCAAACCATTTTAGAAATTTCCACAAAACCTACTCTTTTCATTCAGGCTGAAATTGTATCAAGCCTGATGACTCTCCCAGGTTTCCCTCATTTCTTTCTTGTGGGAGCTCTTCCATATGTGCATATACTCAGTTTTAATTTACAATTCTCATGGCCGATGATGTTGAACATCTTTTCATGTGTTTATTTCCCATTTTCATTTATTTTTGTGAAATTCCTTTTCATTACTTCTGCTAATGTCTAATTGGATTGTTTGTTCACTATTGAATATTTAATTCTATCCCAGATACTAGTCTTTTGCCAGATATGTGGTATGCAAATATTTTCTGTCACTCCTTTTGAAAGCAAAAGTTTTAAATTTTGATGAAATCTAATCTACAGGTTTTTCATTTATAGATCTTGCTTTTGCTGTCAATCTTAATAAATCCTTGCCTAGAACTCTATATTCTACAGCTTGCTTCTTTCTTTTTCTAAAGATGTAATAGGTCCACAGCCTCTGCAGCTCAGGTTCGATTCCCGGCCAGCAAGGGAGATACTCACATGGTGCGGCAGACCTCTCCTGTCTCGCCCGTTGCTCCACTCAGCAGTGCTTTTGGTCCATCTGCCTGTTCTGCTCCCTGCTCTGTCTCTAGTGAATATGCTTACCCTCCTGCACCTCTGACCTGTACCCCAGTTCTTGCATAAATAAATAAATCTTTTTTAAAAATTTTATAGTTTTACATTTATCCATGTCCATTTTGAGTGAGTTTTTGCATGATAAATGAGATTTACAGGTGGAAGTACACTTTTTCTTGTGACTGTCCGATTACTTCAGTACCATTTGTTAAGAAGACTATTTCTCCATTGAACTGAGAATGAGAGGAATAAACCACACACATAGTTGGACATATTCGTGTGGCTCTATTTCCAGGTTCTCTATTTTTCTTTTTTTAAAGATTTATTTATTCATTTACACAAGAACTGGAGTACAGGCCAGAAGCGCGGGAGGGTAAGAGGATCCACCAGAGACAGAGTGGGGAACAGAACAGGCAGACTGACTGAAAACACTGCTGAGGGGAGCAGTGGGTGCGACAAGAGAGGTCTGCCGCACCATGTGGGACCCTCGCCGACTGGCTGGGATCGAACCAGAGCTGCAGAGGCTGCTAACAGCTTCACAGCTCCGCGTTCAACTGCCTGCGCCACCAGGGGAGGCCCAAGGTTCTCTATTTTTCATTCATCTAAGTGACTGGTCCTTCACCAACACTACATAATTGGTTATTGTAGCTGTGTAGTGTCAGTCTTTCAGACTGATTCCTCCCACTTTATTTTTCTTTTTCAAAACTGTTAAAGCTGTTCGTTTCTTTCCTATTCTATCACTCCATATAGTATAATCTCTCTATAACAAAAAAAGTCTTGCTGTGACTTTGATAGGAATTGTGTTAATCCGTTTATCAATCTGGGGAAAATGGATATAATGTTGAGTCTTTCAATTCATGAACACAATATGTTTCTCTCATATCTTTTATCAGCATTTTGTTATTTTTATCACACAAGCCCTGTATATATTTTGTTAGGTTTACACGTAAGGATTTTTTTTAAGCAAATGTAAGTGGTATTATAATTTGAAAGTTGTCATTTATTGCTAGTATATAGAAATACAATTGATTGGGGCCTCCCTGGTGGTGCAAGGGTTAAGATGCAACCTATGAAGCTATCCGCAGACACTGCAGCATAAGTTTGATTTCCGGCCAGCCCGGGGGAGCTACCCACATGGTGCAGCAGACCTCTCCTGTCTTGCCCACTGCTCCTCTCAGCAGTGTCTTTCAGTCAATCAGCATGTTCTGTTCCCCACTCTGTCTCTGGTGAATCCTCTCACCCCCCCATACCTCTGGCCTATAGCCCAGGTCTGGTATGCATAAATAAATAAATCTTTTTTAAAAAAAGAAATACAATTGATTATTATTTATCTTGTATCCTGAGATTTTAATGAATCCAATTGTTAGAGAAACTTTTTGTGAATTCCTTGGGCAAATTCCATTTAATTTGTCAAGTGTATGTGTACCTTATTGATAGTATTTCTTTATTATAATTTCTTTTTCATAGTGATATCTCCTGTTTCATTCCTGATATTTGCGCTCTCTCTCCAGAGGCTTGTCAACGTTACCAGTCTTTTCAAAGATTCATCTCTTTGTTTCATTGATTTTCTTTTTCTATTTTAATTTAATTTATTTCTCCTCTTACTATTTCCAATTCAACTTGCTTTTACCCCCCTCACCTTGATTTTTGAGGTGGACCTTAAATTACCGATGTGAGGGTTTTCTATTTTCTAATGCATACATTTAGATTATGAATTTTGATCCCAGGATCCACACATTTCGATGTGTTATTTTCATTTTCCTTTAATCTAACGTGTTTTTGCAATTCCCTTGAGCTTTCTGCTTTGACCTGTGGATTATTAGATTACTTTTCAAATGTTTAGAGATTTTCCTGTTTATTGTTATTTTCTAGTTTGATTCCATCTGTGATCAGGGAATGTATGCTTGTATCATTTTAATTTTCAATTTGCTGAGATTATGTTATGGTCCAGGAGGTGGTCTATTTTGGTAGATGCAGATCCTATTTGGAATATGTTAACATACTATTGGTGGACGGTGGCGTTGAATTCATCTATATCCTTGCTGATTTTCTGCCAAGTTTATTTTTATCAAGACAGGAATGTTGATGTCTTTAGCTTTAGCTCTGGATTTGCCTATTTTTCCTTTCTGTTCTGTTTTCGCTTCACATATTTTGCAGCTCTGTTTGTCACATACTTAGGGCTGCTATGTCTTCTTAGTGGATTGATCCTCTGTGTTATATAATGTCTCTTCATGTGTCTGGTGATTTTCTTTGGTCTAAAGTTATTTTAGATAACATTTCTATGCTTACTGACATTTCCCATTTATGGATGCTTGCATGACATCTTTTTACTTCCAACTTACCTATTTTATGTTTCAAGTAAGTTTCTTTTGGAGAGTATATGGCTGGATCGTGTTTTGTTTTTTAATCTACTTGGCCGCTTTCTGTCTTTTAACTGGTATACTTAAACCATTTTTATATTTAATATAATTATTGATGTGTTTGGGCTACGAGTGTCATTTTATATTTTGTTTTCTGTTTGTTCTGTATTTATATTTGTTTTTTTTTTCTACATTCTCATGGTTTACTAGGACATGTTTTAAAGTTTCATTTTGATTTATTTATGTTTTGGGGTATGTGTTTTGAATAGTCTTTGCTCCAGTTGACACATTATACATGTATAACTTATTCCAGTTTACTTGTTATCTATGCAAAATAAATACGGGAAAAGATTTATTTGGGACAGGGAAGAAACTTAACTACATTAAGTTACCAGATTCTCCCTTGGTAATTGTGCTCTCAGCTTGAAAAATCGTGAATGCCACCGGGCCATCTGTTCATGACAACTGAAGGTAGAACGAAGAGTGACCCCTCACCATCACCATTAACGCATTCCGGGCTCCTCCTCGGACTTTTGCCCTGGACCCCATGTGCCCCCTGGATTAGTTCTCATGTGGAAAGTCGATATTTGAGTGGCATATGTTGAACACATGTTCAGTGCAAAATTTGCAATAATAAAAGTCCAGATTTCTACTCAGTAGGAGACCAGGATAAATTTGGAAAAAGTTGGTCAGGCCAGGAGTTCCTTCTTAAAGAGCTGGATTGTTGGCCATGTCAACAGGGGAATGGTCTAGGAAAAAAGTCAGATTTTTGTATAGAATATAACTGATTTCAAGAGGCAAGACGGAAAAGAAACAATAAACCCAAGAAATGAACGTATTCATTTTGCTATCTGCTGAATTTCATTAACTAATTTTATTGACTTCCAACATCAGGAAGGAAAGGGTTATAAAAGCAGCTTAAGGGCTAGCAAAGAGCAAGGCCTGTGTCACAGTGGGGCAGCAAGCCAATAAGAAAGATCAGCGTACATTTAGTCCACTCTGTTTCATCATCGTTCAAATGCACTAATACTTAAAGAATGTGCTTTGCATAGTTTGCTTTCCACATCATATTTTTTCAAAACTTATTTATCTCTTAGAAATTTCATGACTTTCAGCTTTTACTTTTGGAAAGTCTTGAGAAATTTACTAACCATGACTCCATCTGCAGAAGATTCAGTTTGAGGCATAATTCCTGCTCTCACAAGTTCTGACACTGTCAAGTGAGTTCAAGGCTGGAATGATTGATGCTGGGGCTCACCACTGGCTGCATGCTGGTCTGGTAAAACTATGAGAAAGGACGGCGATGCACAGTGTGGCAATCAGGAGAATTCCTATGGCTGTCTGAGCTTGCGAGCCTTCAGCTAGAAGAATATGACTGAAAAGAGTATGAAGCTTGAGGCTCAGAAAGAGGCTGGGAGCATTGAGAAGTGTGTGTTAATGCTTCTTAACATGGAGGTTTCCTTAATGAAAGCGTTCCTGCAGTGAGAAGGCTAATCAGGAGTTATCTCGTCATTGCTGTATGACAAAACTCTTTGATTGATGAATGCCATCGCTGCTCTGAAAGGGCATTTTTATCAGAACTGAGCTCCAGAAGTCTGACTCAGGTCTTCCTAGGCTAAAATTAAGTTGTGAGCAGGCCTCTTGGAGGCTCTTGGGGGAAAATCTGTTTTCTTGCCTTTCCAGTTTCTAGAAGCTGTCTGTATTCCTCGGTCCACGATCCCCTCTCATATTCAAAGCCAACCATGCTTAGGTGAGTTCTTCTATCACTTCGCACTGACTTTCCTGCTTCCCACTTCCACATTTAAGGACCCTTGTGATTATGAATTATACTCAGATAATTCAGGATAATCACTATTTAAGGTCATCTGATTAGTACTCTTAATTTCATCGGTTACCTTAATTCCTCATTGCATGTGGTATAACATATTCACAGGTTCTGGAGACTAGGATGTAGACATTTTTGGGTGACCATTATCATGGTCCCACAATACCCGACTGCCCAGTGGACAGCATCAAAATTTAGTCATTTATAGTTGTATTTGAAGATTTCCTAACCGTCTAGTTTTATGTCCCTAACCACCTCTTTATCATCATCTGAGACCTTTCGGTTTTATTACTTTGAAGGAATTCTCTTCTATGGGATGGATTTTTTTCCCTGGGGCTTGACAAACTTAGCATAGGGTATCATACAGGTACTGTTCAAAAAAAGAGGGGAGATCAGCAGTGTACTTGTCCGTCTGCCTGTTCTGCTCCCCGCTCTGGCTCTGGTGGAGTCTCTCACCCTCCTGTGCTTCTGACTGTAC
>NW_023601900.1:0-16172 GCF_014898055.3 Talpa occidentalis
CTGCTGAGACAGCCCCTCCTTCCTCCCAATGGCCCAGCCACTGTGCGCTGCAGATGCATGTCTCTCCACCCCTGCTGCTGGTGGGTCTCCAGGGATGGGGGACTCCTTGGCTGGAAGGGTGGGGGCTCCCAGAAGCTAAAACAGAACTGAAGTGTGGTTCTCTACACTCACCCTAGGACACCACCATCTACTTGTGCCACCACCTCCCCTGAGACCACAGGATGAGCAGCCTCCAATGTCCCTTCCTTTCACAAACAAGAGGAAGAGGGGTTTGCCTCTCTGTCTCTTGTGAGTCCACGTCCCTTCACCTCTGGCCTAGATCCCCGTTCTCCTATGCAAAAAAAAAAAAAAAAAAGAGGTAGAGGGTTTTAAAGAACTTGTGAGCAATGTAAGAAATTAGTCAAGGTTCCAGAGCATGAGGCTCTGAGCTCGGCATCCACATTACTCTGAAAACTAGTGGCAGCTCTCTGGCTGAGCAGCCCCTTAACTGGGGGGACCAGCTTCAGACCATCCAGACCCTACTGTTCCCCACTGTCTCCTCCACATGATCTCCAGACTCCCCTCTAGTGCCTTCACAGGGCAGTATCCCCCCACCCCCACCTGCCTGCCCAGGAAACTCAGGCCCGCCCTGCCCACTCCCCTCACCTGGTCCACCTGCCCCACTTCACTGCTCTCAGGCTTGCTCCTGCCCTCACTGTCCCCCAAGAGATCAACTTCTGTGGAGAGAAGCAGCTCTCTTTCCACTGACTAATCCCCCAAGTCTCTTTCCTGCCAGTAGGTTCTCTGGGTTCCTCCTTCAGCTTCTCCCTGCATCAGGGGGTCACACAGGAGATCCACATTAGCACCAGAACCTTCTATTCACACCCATGATCCAAGTGGTCCCCTGACCCCCTCACCATACCTCCCTCTATTCCCTCCTCTTCTGAGGAGACTCCTCCCTTGACTTAAGTGCAGGAGGGCAGAGGGACAGAGGAGAGGCCCTAAAAATGAGATAGACTGTTCCTAGAATGGTGACCTGCCCCTGTCCTGGGCCTTTCCTTACCCTACCCCTTGCAGGGTGAGGCCTCCTGCTCTGGAGCTGCTCTCAGCAGCGGACACTCCTCCGCTGGGTCAGGGTGACCTCTGGCTTCCCAGGTCGGCTGGGCAGAGGCCAGGGCTCCTCCTCCCAGTACAGGGCTCAGCTGCTCCTCCCCTTTCCACACAGGAGAGGGACAGCCTCGGTGGGGATAAGTGAAGCCCACATCTAAGAACCTTCCCCAAGGATATAATGGGGTTGGAGGTGGGAAGAGTCTTCCAGAACCTTCCAGGGCCCGACCTCCCAGGTCACAGAGGGGAGAGTGTTCAGGGCTCAAATGCCCCAAAAGAACTGCTGTGCCCCAGGAGCAGCTGCAGAGAGCTCAGCACACCTGCCCAGAGTCGGCTTTGGGAAGGAGTCATCTCTCCACCACCCCCTGTGTGGGGGAAGGTAACCCAAAGACAGGTGTCTCTATAGACTTAGTCACCTAAAATAGAGACATAGAAAAATGGTCATAAGAGAACCTGGGAGAGACCAGCAGGGAATCATCTGTGGGAAAGTCGTGGAAAGATCTAGTTTTTTAAAAATTGGTTGAAATGAACCTGACTTGTTTTCAAAAACTGCCTACGGTCTCCTGCTCCTGCTGAAACTATAAGTATGTAGTGACAGGACAGAGACACTACTACATCATGGAATCAGCACAAAAGCTTGTGGATGCAGAGGGAGGAATGGGGGCAGGGAGCTAGGAGACTTGGTTCCAGCCCAGACCCTCAGCTCAGCTGCTAGAAGAACAGGTGCCAGAACGACACCCCCCAAGGGATCTCAAATGTTTTAAACATGTGCTAAAGTAGACTAATAGCATAACAAATGACAGGTTATGAACACCCTCTCATCCCTCTCCCTGCCTCACCCACATTCGCTTCCACGCACCACTCTCCTCTGGACTGCTGTGAAGCAAACCCCAGAGTCACCTCATCTCCTCTCAACAGCCTGTCTCCTGCCACCTCACACCTGGGACACTAACAAGCTTCCCCTTTGACACCACCACTCGGTGGCCACTTGGGGAGGAGGCTTGGAAGGATGGGAGCAGAGAGCCAGGCAAGGCCAGAGAGGGGAGCCCCTCTCAGTCCTATCTGCATCCTGCTGCTGAGACCATCCTGCTGCTGAGGTGGGGATGAAAAGGAGCCGGTGGTGGAAAATTTATTCTGAAGGCAGAAGAGACTGGACTGACTGGTGATTGGGTGTGGGGGGAAGAGAAGAGTGACCCCAGATGACCCACCTCAGTCGGGGGACAGTGGCTTTGCTGGGCTTGGAGCAGCAGGAAGAAGGGGAGCACCAGACTCCATGATGCACGTGAACAGATGAGGACCCCAAAGTGTCACTTGCTTTGGGGGGAGATGGAGGGACAGAGAGGGGCCTGGAGAGCAGGCAGGGAGGGAAGGATGGATGAGGAGAGGATGACAAGGATGTGGGACAGGAGGAAGGAACCAGAAAGCTCATCAATTTGCTGACCAGAGAAAGACCCCAGACCCTGACTCTGCTGTAGAGGGAGGGTCACCCACAAGACCCAATGACCAGAAGGGACATGCCCTGCCCCCCTCAGCATGTGCCACACAGGTTTTTAGACCAGTGGCTCCGGGGGAGCCCTGAAATGACTGAAAGAGGAGCACAGGCCCCTTCCCCCCATACTCCAAGGCGATGTCATCCCCCACCCCACACCTGCCTGGGAAGGAGGAAGCAGGTCATTCCCCAACACTCAGGTCAGACACAGCAAGACTCTGAGAAGCCTTCAGGGTAGAGCGTGAGTTTCCCAACTACAGAAGGGGGGAGGGGGAGAGAGGAGAATCCAGGATCCACACTTACAGGAACAAGGAATAACATCTTCTTGTGCACATGGTGTGTAAATGTGTGACACCAGCCACACCTGCACAAGCTCACTAAGAGAAACTGGCATTTCCATCGTGCTTGATAAGAAGCAAGATCACAGGCAATGATTGGGTGGCATATATGTGACTTCTTTGTGAAAAAAGGAGATTTTAAATTTACTGGTATTTGCTGAGACATTAGTTGACATCCAGCTCTAATGCTCTACATCACACTCCCTCATACAACAATAAAAAAGAGGGCATGGAGCAGCAGGAACAGGAACAGGAGCAGCAGGAACAAAAAAAGAAAATCAAAGTGGCATTTAATGTGAGACACAGCGTGCCCAGGACTGTGTAGGCACTGACTGCGCTAGTCAGTTAATTTTTGTAGTAAAACTTTAAGTAAAAACTGTTTGTATCCATCTGTGAGTCTTTTGATATCAAAATGTTGATTCTAGTGCATTAATGGTGTTTCATCAAACACATCATTCTTTTTGCATGCCAAAGGGAAGTTTATGTTAAAATGCAAGAGACAAAAACTCAGCAGAGGCTGGAATGATAGTAAAGACAACTCTGTGCTCCTCATGCTAGGGGGAAAAGGATGTCCTAAAGCTAATTCCATACAGGCTTCGTGGACTCCAGCCCCACCCTAGGCCAAAGCCAAAGACACTGGGAACTCCAATTCCCATCACCACCAAAGGGAAGGTGGCTGGGACCTGAGGGTGGGGTTAAGCAGCCAGGTTGGTATAAAGACACGTGGGCTTTGGAGGGGTTTGCCCATTTTGGCTCTCCGCCAGCTCACAGCGTCCAGCCAGCTCTGAGAGTGCCTTTGGGTTTCCAGGTCGGCGGATCGGGTAGGTCACATTAGAGACTTTATTTCCTATTTTCTCCCTGAGTTGTACATTTTCCTTATTTCCTTTTCCCTTGTAAATAAACCTCTTATTAACATTTTGTGTGTGCCTGTAGTGGAGTATTAATAAGTCCCTTTTAAGCGCACGGGTGAGGACCCACAGCCAGGCAACCCGTTCAATATCAGGGCTGTCCTATAACACTCACTGTGTGGAAATGAGTCCCAGGAGAATCAGGGAGACTCTCACGAGGGTCCTCACACTCCTCATCCCGAGACCCCTCCGCTACAACCCCCCTCTCTTGGATCAAGGCCTTGTTGTGCCCAAGATCAGCAGACTCGGCGAGCATAGCCTCCAAGAATCCAAAGACAGCTGATGCAAATGCAAAAGGGAGTTTATTACGGGCTCGAGACCGGGCCCTCGACACGCACCGATGCAACGGCAGAGGTCGAGAGCCTCGAACAGAGGAAGCTGGGACATCTTATAGGGTCGCGAGTGGCGCGAACTCTGAAAGAAGCTGGCAATTACTCATTGGCCACTACAAAGGCATTTTGGCGCGCGCGGTTACAGTTTCAAACTGACTGGACGGTTAGAGATGCTGTCCCATTTATGGACAGGACTGCCCTCATTGGCGGCTGGGGTGGTCTGCTTTTTCGCCACCAAGTGGAGTGAGGGTTGTGACTGCTGAAATTATCTCCGGAATGCGGCTGGACAAGGACTAACATATCAAGGTGGAGGATATACAAAATGGCGAAACCTTGGCTAAACTTGGTTCCACATTCCCCCATTTTTTTTTTTTTTCTGAAAAACAGCTAGTCAGCTAAGAAAACAACAGCTACCAAGCCTTTTATCTGTTAGTCAGTCTCATAATTATGGTTACGTTCAGCCACATAATGTGTTCACAGGTTTATAGGTACAGGAAAATTTAAAATTGCCATCCTTATACAAAACACTGACTTTTTCTGGGTCATCTCAGACCACGACCTCTGAAAATCAGACTCTAAACCATCTATCTAGTCAGCAAGAGGTATTATCTTCAGTAACAAATGAGAATTACTCTGCTCAAACAAGGGATCTCTCTCCAGTTAGCCAGTCACAGAGTTATTCATTTGGTCACTAAACATCAGCTATTGAATAAAACAGGTTGCTGCCCACCAGTCTTAATACTAACCCCTTTTTATTTCTTCCTTGCATAAATGAGTCTGCTGCTCCAATTAAAACACTCTCTGTTATTACTTGAAGGAAACCAAGGCCAACGTTAACACATTCCTTTAGTTGTTATCTCTGAAGCCTTCCTAAACTCTTCAGAGGTCCCCTCCTGCACTGTCCCTAAAACTGCCTAATTACCCTAACTTGCCCTAAGTCTTATTCCTCCCCTTCTGCGAATGGAGCCCTAACTGCAGTTAGGAAAGGGGCGTCGTTCTGATCAGTAACTGCTTCCTGCTGAAAGTGGGCGATGAGGGGAAACAGTCAGGGCTCCACTGCAGGGCGATGATCTAAGGGACCTCGAAAGGACAGTGGAGGCTTCATAGTTCGATGGTCTCCAGGCGAGAAATGACCTCGATGAAGGCATTGAGGATGTAAGGCCCAAGCAAGAGAAAAACAAAAGCAAAAGATTTCAGTTCAAGAGTAAGGAGGTCACAATTTTTTTTTTTTTTAACTTTAGCCATTAACAGGTCTAGGGCTTTAGGGTTTTATACATACTTAATGTTACTGCAGTTATCAAAATGAGGCCCTCTAAATGTTAGTACATAAAATGTTAAGTTTAAACAGAATAAGGTAATTCTCCAAGATGAAGACTCAGGACATCAAAACTTTGATTATTATTGCACCTATTTTTACAGAAAAATGGAAATTTTACATGATAATTTTTTTAAATGTGAACAGACAAGTTGCAAAATCACAGACTCACCGGTACCAATCAAAATCTGCAATGAACAGTTCCTTTGAACCGATGCTCAACATCAATGCACAACGAGACCTGGCTAACCATGATCATGCAAACAAAAATTCTTCACAATTATATTTTTATGTTTTATAAAGAAATACTTTCATAAACATTTCTGGTGCAACTTTGTCAATGACAAAGAAACACAAAGCTATTTTTTATTTTATTTAACCACTGAGAATGTACAAACAAGTAGCCTCGTAGCGAGCAAGGTAGCAGTGCTGTAAAGTGTCTTGGCTCAGTCTGGCCATCTTTACTAGTGAGGGGGGCAATCGACCAGTAGGTCAATCCAAAGAATTGGAGTAAGGCAGAGCAAGTGGCCCCTTATTTACCAAAAAGATGATCTTTTCGTCTGCCACTTCTAGGGTCACCCGAGGCTTATCCACATAAACAGTAAACAGGGGAGCTTGTCTCACCTCTGGGCTTCTTCAGAGGTCTTCTCCTGCACTGGATTCTTCATCAGAGGCAGCTGACCGTCAAGCCTGTCCTCCCATCCTGGCCCGTGGTTTGGGCTGGCCCCCTCCCTCTCTGGAGAGTGGGACAGTCCCCTTTTCAGAGCCTTGTATGATGGCACTGAAGGCATGGCCCTGGGGACAGCTTTTTGCAGCTGAGGTATCCTGGTTGCTGGCAGTGGATGCAAGCTGGCAGCCCATTGAGAGGTTGAGGTCCCGAATGCCCTAGGGCGCATGGGGCCTTGGGTGAGTCTGAGGTGGCAGAATACTGTGATGGCAACTGCCATCTACTGGGCCCTTTTCTTGCCTCTCTCCCTTTCTTTTTTTTTTTTTTAGCAAGTCCCCTCCATATTACTGTAGGCCTTGAAGGCTATGTCTAATAAAAGTGTTAAAAGGATTTTAGGCCCTTGATTTGGTCTCCGGAGCCTGCACCTGATGTCAGAACAAGGATGGCTAAAAGATACATATTTTAATTACACATTTTTATACGTTTTATACAATCTCTATAAAATAGAGACTAGAGACCACCTGGATATTAAGTGACACCAAAACAGTGAATAATATTCTCCCAATTTTGAATAATTAAACATTATAAATTTTTTTTTATATAGTGTCTACATATAATACTGGAGAGAAAAATACAGGAAACACAAAAGTTATCATGCTGCCTCTCTTGTGAAGAAGCTAACTAGTTTTTCACCATTTCCGTCATTAACTATAAAACAGGTGTTTGATATAAATTATTTTACTTTACCTTGTTTACCTGTCCTGTGTCTAAAATGCTACTATTTTCCACATACACACTTTTGCATATAACACCTCTTTGCCAGGGGCACATGGGATAAAATAGTTGGTTTTTTTCAACCAAGCAATGAATAGGCAATTGCCAAAATTCAGCAATGCATTACCAAAAGGCAAGGGATTTCATAAAATACAAAACTGAAATTTTTAGATTTACTTAAGAAGCTAAAATTTTTATACTAATTTTTAACCAGAGTCCAGACTATTAAAACAATTATAACATTATACAGTTATAGAGTCAAGGCCAAAATACAGAGATATAGGACTCCTGGGAAAAGAAGTTAAAACACGCACAACAGTATAAGGTACTACCTTCACTTTACTTGTATTTAGAATTATACATCCTAGTTTTTAATCTCTGCATGTAAGACACCATAATAGCTGTTTATTATCTCTTTAGAATGCACAACTTAGACACATTTTTAATTAAAAATTTTTTTAGTTGAGATGACATTAAACTTTAGTCTCCTTACAATAAGGAACAAAATGTAAACCTGAAAGTTCAGTAAATGGTTAGCAAATTTTTATTATAAAACTTAGCAAAACCTTAGTTTAGTTTTAGTTTTTCCTTAGAACTGGAATTTTAAGTCAACTTCAGAGTTGCCACTGTAACAATTTTATATACCAAGTCTTTTTCTTAGGCAAGCACTAGATATGTTACAGGGCAGGGAGAGGGGCAGCCAGACCCGCAAACCTGCCTGTTCTAAATAGGTTCTGCCATCAGCTGCATCAACACAAAACATACAAGACTTTAATGGGAGGAACTTTAATACAATTAGGAGACAATACAGGAAAGGCAAAGAATCTAGTTTCTAAATTAAGCACCCAAAGTGGGTAAAACTCTGTCCCCTCGTGGGTAAAACTCCGTCCAAATGGGATTGGCCCAAGCCAGGCCCCAAAGCCTGCCACAAGTTTAAGGCCTCTTCCAGTGAGGACCCACAGGAAAGGGTTAGAAACAACCAGACAAGCTCGGAAGGAAAAGAGCAAAATTAAATCAAGATAAAAGTTGCCATTGTCTCCTCCCACGGGTCTCACCCACATCTGTGTTACCTAGTCCACAACCAAAAGGCAAGCGCAGTTTCTTTGTGTCTCTAGGCTCCATGGGCCTCCTCCAGGTCTCCTTCTGGATTTTTTTTTTTTTTTAATCCTGCTTCTTCCTCCCTCTCTGGGTGGGGCAGGGAACCTGGAATTCCCCTTTCCTGGGACCACCCTGTTACAGATAGATTGACAAAAGTGTTACCGAACGCCGGCCTCAGTTTCCCTCAGCCAATAAAAGGAAACTAAGTTTGAGAAAAGGAAAGCGGTTTTATTTGTCGACAAATGAGGAGGGAGGCAGACTCATGTCCGAAAAACCACCGTCCTGCTCTTAGGCAGTGGGCAGGGGTATTTATACAGGGGGAGATGGGTAGGCATCCGCGAAGGGAGGGGAAGGGGTCCGCACAGAGACAAGTGGGCGCCAGCTCAACAGGGAGATGGATGGGTGTCAGCTCATTCATCTTAAGGGAAGGGGAAGGTGTCAAGGCACAGAGACGGGTGATCGCCAACTTGTTTCCTTAAGGGTCTACAGGGAACCGGTGGGCGCCAGCTTTTTTTCTTCCCAAGGGGAGGGAAGCTGCAACAAATGGGAAAGACAAGTCATCAATCCTGTTAATGCTAGATAAGGGGAATTGCAAAAATGGGGGAAAGACAAACTTGTTAACTGTATCATAATCCCCACTCTCAGTTATGACCTTCCATTTCTATGGGAAAGGGGCGTCGTGTCATCTGGCTGCTTCCTGCTGAACAGGGTCGTCGTCGTGGTGGGGGTTACGATGGAAGGCCTGCACTTATTGGTGCCATAGTTCCCGACATGATGTTAAGGTCTTGGTGCTGGTGTGGCAGCGACAAGATATACAACACAGCGTAGTCCTAAATGTAAGAGGGATTACTTTTTCTCTTCCTCAAGATGATGACATTAAGGCTATAGCCCTCACTGGAGAGGACCAGAGAATAATATAGTTACGGAACATAATTTTTCTCTACCCTCATCCCAATTCTGTAAAATAGTAAACCAAATCTATTTTTAACAATTTTCCCTATATTTGCATAAACTCATAGGGCAGAGTAAACAAGTAGAGTGTTGTTGGCTTTGTTGAAAATTCCACAGGCCTTAGCGTGAGCTTTTTAACATCCAGTCCATGCCGGCTTTATCAAAGTCACAGTCTCACCAATCTTCACCTGAGATTTCCTCTTCTCAAGGTTCCAGGACTTTTTCCAGGGTTTTCCTCAGTCCTGTCCATGGAGGCAGCTTCCTCATTTTTCATGGAGGTCTCTGGAACCCAGTAAGCAAGGTGACAGGATCTTCTTGGCTCGCTCTTCTCAGCTCAGCACGGTTTATTCCCAGAAGAATTTCAATCAAGCCTTTTAACAAAACATGTTTAATTTACCAGGTTAAGGAGAATAAATAAAATTCCCTATTGAGATTATGCAAAGATAGACATTGTCCTCAGAAGTACAAATATTACTTATAAATTTTTGGGATGAGACAAGAGAAAAGCAAATGCTTCAGTTTGTTCATAAAAAGATGCAAATTGTCATTGTTAAGATCATAGCCCAGCTTAAAGACAAGGTTTCTGGAGACCCAAAAAACCAAAACATTAAAAACTAATTTTTTTTAAAAAGTCATGAAATATTATTCAAATCTTCCTCAGTGTACTTTCCATATATTAAGTCTCCATCTTCTGTTGGTAATTTTCATAAATCAAATTTTTATAGGCTCAGTAGGTCTTTTCAGTTCCAAAACATATCTATGTTGTCAGTCTCTTTTTGTGAGTTTTTTTTAAAGACAAAGCTCAGCAAATAAACTTTAGAAAGAACAAAACTCGAAAATGACCATACTAAAATCATGGCTTAAGGTAAAAGACAAGGATGTTTGCTCAATTTTGTGACACACATACACATATATATTTCAGTATAATCAGAACCATCCAATAATATTATACCAGAACATACTAGGTTTTAAAAATCACATATATTTTAGAACACTTTAATCAATTTTATATATGCTGAAAAGGTATAACTTTTTCCCTCAATGACAATTTTTATGAAGTTTTAACATTTCTAGATTGGTCCAATGTGTTTTAGCATTTTGCTATAAGGAAAATAATTTATTAAGAGTCCTAAGACGCATCAAATAATTTTACTTGATTCAAAAAAAACTTTACCATTTCTGAAATTTGACTCCAAGAAAAGTTTCTTCACAGGCTTAATAATATATACAGATTTTTATAAAACAACACTAAGGTACCCAGAGTGATAACTAGAGGTTTTTAAAAGTAGATATATTTTCACAGTGCTCAACAATGCTGACAGGACTATATTTTTCAGTTTACCAAGTCCAAGGGTAAAAGAGAACCAAGATTTCAGATTACCTAAACAGTTTTTAATTTGTCATCAAGAACTAGTAAAAGCAGTTTAAGAATACTTGAGCCTTTACTGCAGATGGAAAAGAAATTAAATTTTGGTTTTACGTAAGTACACCACTGATAATAAATTTGAATATTCCTAAAGCAAGTCATTCTAGCACATAGCATTTTACTAAGATACCTCTCTCAGATCTGCAAAGCTTTACACCTTTTTTTTTCAAGATAGCTATTTTGTTTTGACACTAAATTTTTCAGACTGTTGTGCCAAGATCAGCAGACTCGGCGAGCATAGCCTCCAAGAATCCAAGGACAGCTGATGCAAACGCAAAAGGGAGTTTATTACGGGCTCGAGACCGGGCCCTCGACACGCACCGATGCAACGGCAGAGGTCGAGAGCCCCGAATAGAGGAAGCAGGGGTATCTTATTGGGTCGCGAGTGACGCGAACTTTGCAAGAAGCTGGCAATTACTCATTGGCTACTACAAAGGCATTTTGGCGCGTGCGGTTAGTTTCAAACTGATTGGACAGTTAGAGATGCTGTCCCATTTATGGATAGGACTGCCCTTTGGGTGGCTGGGGTGGTCTGCTTTTTCGTCACCAAGTGGAGTGAGGGTTGTGACTGCTGAAACTATCTCCGGAATGCGGCTGGACAAGGACTAACATAGCAAGGTGGAGGATATACAAAATGGCGAAACCTCGGCTAAGCTTGGTTCCACATTCCCCCATTTTTTTTTTTTTTTTCTGAAAAACGGCTAGTCAGCTAAGAAAACAACAGTTACCAAGCCTTTTATCCGTTAGTCAGTCTCAGAATTATGGTTAAGTTCAGCCACATAATGTGTTCACAGGTTTATAGGTACAGGAAAATTTAAAATTGCCATCCTTATACAAAACACTGACTTTTTCTGGGTCATCTCAGACCATGACCTCTGAAAATCAGACTCTAAACCATCTATCTAGTCAGCAAGAGGTATTATCTTCAGTAACAAATGAGAATTACTCTGCTCAAACAAGGGATTTCTCTCCAGTTAGCCAGTCACAGAGTTATTCATTTGGTCACTAAACATCAGCTATTGAATAAAACAGGTTGCTGCCCACCAGTCTTAATACTAACCCCTTTTATTTTCTCCTTGCATAAATGAGTCTGCTGCTCCAATTAAAACACTCTCTGTTATCACTTGAAGGAAACCAAGGCCAACGTTAACACATTCCTTTAGTTGTTATCTCTGAAGCCTTCCTAAACTCTTCAGAGGTCCCCTCCTGCACTGTCCCTAAAACTGCCTAATTACCCTAACTTGCCCTATGTCTTATTCCTCCCCTTCTGCGAATGGAGCCCCTAACTGCAGTTAGGAAAAGGGGCGTCGTTCTGATCAGTAACTGCTTCCTGCTGAAAGTGGGCGATGAGGGAAACAGTCAGGGCTCCACTGCAGGGCGATGATCTAAGGGACCTCGAAAGGACAGTGGAGGCTTCATAGTTCGATGGTCTCCAGGCGAGAAATGACCTCGATGAAGGCATTGAGGATGTAAGGCCCAAGCAAGAGAAAACAAAAACAAAAGATTTCAGTTCAAGAGTAAGTAGGTCACAAATTTTTTTTTTTTTTTTAACTTTAGCCATTAACAGGTCTAGGGCTTTAGGGTTTTATATATACTTAATGTTACTGCAGTTATCAAAATGAGGCCCTTTAAATGTTAGTGCATAAAATGTTAAGTTTAAACAGAATAAGGTAATTTTCCAAGATGAAGACTCAGGACATCAAAACTTTGATTATTATTGCACCTATTTTACAGAAAAATGGAAATTTTACATGATAATTTTTTTTTAATGTGAACAGACAAGTTGCAAAATCACAGACTCACCGGTACCAATCAAAATCTGCAATGAACAGTTCCTTTGAATTGATGCTCAACATCAATGCACAATGAGACCTGGCCAACCATGATCATGCAAACAAAAATTTTTACAATTATATTTTTATGTTTTATAAAACGGTCTTAAAGAAATACTTTCATAAACATTTCTGGTGCAACTTTGTCAATGACAAAGAAACACAATGTTATTTTTTTATTTTATTTAACCACTGAGAATGTACAAACAAGTAGCCTCGTAGTGAGCAAGGTAGCAGTGCTGTAAAGTGTCTTGGCTCAGTCTGGCCATCTTTACTAGTGAGGGGGGCAATCGACCAGTAGGTCAATCCAAAGAATTGGAGTAAGGCAGAGCAAGTGGCCCCTTATTTACCAAAAAGATGATTTTTTTTGTCTGCCACTTCTAGGGTCACCCGAGGCTTATTCGTATAAACAGTAAACAGGGGAGCTTGTCTCACCTCTGGGCTTCTTCAGAGGTCTTCTCCTGCACTGGATTCTTCATCAGAGGCAGCTGACCGTCAAGCCTGTCCTCCCATCCTGGCCCGTGGTTTGGGCTGGCCCCTCCCTCTCTGGAGAGTGGACAGTCCCCCTTTTAGAGCCTGTATGATGGCACTGAAGGCATGGCCCTGGGACAGTTTTTTGCAGCTGAGGTATCCTGGTTGCTGGCAGTGGATGCAAGCTGGCAGCCCATTGAGAGGTTGAGGTCCCGAATGCCCTAGGGCGCATGGGGCCTTGGGTGAGTCTGAGGTGGCAGAATACTGTGATGGCAACTGCCATCTACTGGGCCTTTTTTTGCCTTTTTTCTTTTTTTTTTTTTTTTTTTTACTAAGTCCCCTCCATATTACTGTAGGCCTTGAAGGCTATGTCTAATAAAAGTGTTAAAAGGATTTTAGGCCCTTGATTTAGTTTCCGGAGCCTGCACCTGATGTCAGAACAAGGATGGCTAAAAGATATATATTTTAATTACACATTTTATATGTTTTATACAATTTTTATAAAATAGAGACTAGAGACCACTTGGATATTAAGTGACACCAAAACAGTGAATAATATTTTCCCAATTTTGAATAATTAAACATTATATTTTTTTTTTATATAGTGTCTACATATAATACTGGAGAGAAAAATACAGGAAACACAAAAGTTATTATGCTGTCTCTTTTGTGAAGAAGGTAACTAGTTTTTACCATTTCTGTCATTAACTATAAAACAGGTGTTTGATATAAATTATTTTACTTTACCTTGTTTACCTGTCCTGTGTTTAGAATGTTACTATTTTTTACATACACACTTTTGTATATAACACCTCTTTGCCAGGGGCACATGGGATAAAATAGTTGGTTTTTTTTTTTAACCAAGCAATGAATAGGCAATTGCCAAAATCCAGCAATGCATTACCAAAAGGCAAGGATTTTATAAAATACAAAACTGAAATTTTTAGATTTACTTAAGAAGCTAAAATTTTTATACTAATTTTTAACCAGAGTTTAGACTATTAAAAACAATTATAACATTATACAGTTTATAGAGTCAAGGCCAAAATACAGAGATATAGGACTCCTGGGAAAAGAAGTTAAAACACGCACAACAGTATAAGGTACTACCTTTACTTTACTTGTATTTAGAATTATTACATTTTAGTTTCTAATCTCTGCATGTAAGACACCATAATAGCTGTTTATTATTTCTTAGAATGCACAACTTAGATACATTTTTAATTAAAAAAAAATTTTTTTTTTAGTTGAGATGACATTAAACTTTAGTCTTTTACAATAAGGAACAAAATGTAAACCTGAAAGTTTAGTAAATGGTTAGCAAATTTTTTATTATTAAACTTAGTAAAACCTTAGTTTAGTTTTAGTTTTTCCTTAGAACTGGAATTTTAAGTCAACTTCAGAGTTGCCACTGTAACAATTTTATATACCAAGTCTTTTTCCTTAGGCAAGCACTAGATATGTTACAGGGCAGGGAGAGGGGCAGCCAGACCCCCAAACCTGCCTGTTCTAAATAGGTTCTGCCATCAGCTGCATCAACACAAAACATACAAGACTTTAATGGGAAGGAACTTTAATACAATTAGGAGACAATACAGGAAAGGCAAATAATTTAGTTTCTAAATTAAGCACCCAAAGGGTAAAACTCTGTACCCTCGTGGGTAAAACTCCGTCCAAATGGGATTCGCCCAAGCAGGCCCCAAAGCCTGCCACAAGTTTAAGGCCTCTTCCAGTGAGGACCACAGGAAAGGGTTAGAAACAACCAGACAAGCTCGGAAGGAAAAGAGCAAAATTAAAATCAGATAAAAGTTGCCATTGTTCCTCCCCACGGGTCTCACCCACATCTGTGTTACCTAGTCACAACCAAAAGGCAAGCGCAGTTTTTTCATGTGTCTCTAGGCTCCATGGCCTCTCCAGGTCTCCTTCTGGATTTTTTTTTTTTTTTTTAATTCTGCTTTCTTCCTTCTTTCTGGGCAGGGAACCTGGAATTTCCCCCTTTCCTGGGGACCACCCTGTTACAGATAGATTGACAAAAGCAAGAGAAAAGAAAAAAAAAAATAGACACCTAATACTATATACATTTTTTCAGTAACTTGTCCATATGGCTTTAGATGTTACCTTGAATTTTGCAAAGAAGTCTAGTCCTTTACTGGAGAATATATTGTTTTTTTCCAGGGGAAAAGACAAGTAGATCAGTCTTCCTGGAACAAGATCTTATCAAGAAAGTTTAGATAAAGCCTAGAAGTAAGTTTGTTTGTTAGCATAGGCCAGGTTAATTATTATTTTTTTGTACAGCACAAGTAAACATATTTAAACAAAGCAAAGCACCAATTTTTTTTTAAACACTTAAACCTAAGGCATGTATGCTTAAACCATTAAATTTTGAATTAGCTTTTGTTTACTACAATTTTAGATCGCAATTTCAAAATTTAGGATTTTTTTTTTTTTTATAGGCGCCATTTACAATTAATTCTCCGGAGGCAAAATTAAGAACAAGAGATTTCTTAATTTTTATTTGAATTTTTTTTTTTTTTTTTTTTTGCCACATGCACTAATTTTAAGAAACAGTTATTTTTACCAATATTTGCAAAAACACTGAGAAACTACAATTTAGTAAACTCAGTTTTTTTTTTTTTTTTTTTTTAAGGTGGACAAAGGGACAGACTAATTTTTCCACAGCTGGAAGCAGCAGAGATATACCAGTGATCTCAACACTGGAGAAAATGTCCAGGCAGCTGCTTGTTGAGATCAGAGGCAGCGTTTCTTACCAGCCAGCTGTGGTGACTTTTTAGTCCCCAGTATTTTACTTTTTGCCTTGACTGTGTCCAAAGACAGTGGAGTAGGCATTGCCTGACCCATGGTTACGAACACACAAAACACAACAAAGACAACAAACACCAGGAATAAAACAAAATTAGTTTTTGTTTTTTTTTTTTTGAACTTTCCCCAAAAGGGGGACCTGCCCCAGTGCTGCCCCACAAGGGGTACGGATAACCAATTAGAGGTCCCTGGGTAGAGACAACACCAAAGTTTTAAGAATAACAAACACACTAAACGAACCAAAAAACAAATTTTTCAAACGGGCCCCATACAAATGCTACCCCAGTGCTGCCCACAGGGATAGCCATTCAGGTGGTCCGGGGACGTCTCCCCTGGTCCACGCCAGACACCTACCAGCGCATCCACTTAAGTGTTGGCTACCAAAATTACAGTTTGCAAACAATTCACAGGTACTGAGTACAAAAAATACAAATACAGGTACTCAGTACTTCTACAGGTTTGCAAAACAATTCTACAGGTACTGAGTACAAAAATACAATACAGGTACTCAGTACTTTTACTAGGTTTGCAAACAATTTTACAGGTACTAAGCACAAAAATACAAATACAGGTACTCAATACTACAGGTCTGCAGACTAAACTTCACCACTCACCTGCGCGCTTTAAATGGCTCCTTCAGCCGTTTGGTGGTTGGGGTCTGTGCT
>NW_023601901.1:0-16165 GCF_014898055.3 Talpa occidentalis
CGGCTGCCCTCACCTCCCTGCCCCTCACCTCCCTCAGCCTCCACTTGCGCCCACAGCCTGGCTCTGGGTCCCCATCACACCGGGGTCCTGCTCGCCCCCTGCCCCCTCTCCCGGCGAATCCCACTCCAGCTAAATGCAGCAGAAAGACACCTCCCGGAAAGCCCCAGCCCCCGCCTCCCAGTCACTCGAACTCGCTAGAACCAGACTGTGGCCCTCAGGGGCCACACACACAGCTTTCAACCTCTTCGCCACCAGGTCCACTGCCAACACTGCCGGATCTGACCTCTAGCGGCACCTGACACAGACGATCCGCTCTCTGCCCTGAGGCCCTCTCCCCTGCTCCTCCTCGTCCGTCCTCTCAACAGTGGGGACCCCAGGGCTCCCTGTGGCCCTCTGTATCTGCCCACACCCCTGCAGGTTTCATCTGGAGCAGAGCTTCAAGAACCTTCTATGTGCTGGAAGCACTTCCCAAGCTAGCTCACCTCTAAACGACACCCCTATGTGTGACTGCCGAAGCCACACCTCCACCTGCACCTTCAAGTCAGGGAGGCCAGGACAGAGCTCTGGCTGCCCCTCATCCTTCCGCCCGGCCTGCTACTCCTGTGTCTGCCCAAGCTCAGGGAAAGGGTCCCGCCTTCTTCCAGGTGCTCAGTTTGCATACAGCCCGGCAGCTCCTGCTCTGAAACACAGCCCGAAGCTGGCTGCTTCCCACTGCCCTGGTCCATGCCAGCACCCCCACCAGTCTCCTCACTGGTCTCCCTGACCCACCCCAACCCCCTAGGATCAGCAAACTTTCCTTAAAGGGTCAGAGAAGTATTTCAGGATGTGGGGCCAGATGATCACTGTCACAGCTACTCAGCTGGCGGCTGCCACCTCTGCAGCCTCAGACAACAGACCAATGGGGGCGCGTGGACCGACCCCAATCAAACACAACTTAAGTGGACACTGAGATTTGACCTTCACGTCACTCCGTGTGCCGCAAGATAGTACCAGTCATCTTTGTTTTTTCAATCATTTAAAAATGTACTCATGTGGCTACTGCACGTACTACTGAATGGGCTGGCAGGCATCAGGGCTGGGTGGGGTCTGCGGCTGCAGGAGCCAACCTGCCCAAGGCTCACCTCCACGCAGCCCCCTCAGTGAGCCTCTGTCTCCTCCTCTCCTGCTCAAAAGCTCTGGGATGGCCTCCTTTCCCCTTCAGGGGATCAGAGGACCTCCCACCGCCTACGGGGCAGCACCAGTACAGCTCCTGGTGACCTCCCGCTCGGCCTCCCACCGCCTCTGTGCAGCCACCCGGGCCTCCCACCTCTCTCCAAACCCACGCTGACCGGGGCGACTGCTGCACTGCTGCCTAGGGAACTTACTCCAGCTGTGGCCACGCCTCGCAGGCGCCTCCCTCAAATCCCCTTCCAGAGGCACCTGCTCATCAGTCACACACCATCGGCTGGGCACAGGCGTGTGAACGCACAGATTCAGGAGCCCGTGGAGGGCATGCCCTGCCTCGCTGCTCCTCACCACTTTCATTGCCACCCACATGTCTCTGCTGGCTGATTTATTTAGGAATAAAGACATTGGGCAGTTTTTTAACAGAGACCAAACAGCGTGGTGTGAGAACGTGCGCTCTGGAGGCAGACTCCCCGGGAGACCCCACCCGCCCCTTGTCAGGGCGCACCCCTGAGCTGCTGGCCTGACCTCTCCCACCTGGTCTGCAAAGTGAGGGTGACCGCAGCAGGGACTCCTCAGCGCCCCTGAGAGGCGGGTGGCAGGAACTCTGGTCAGCACAGGCGATCACGTGTTTGTCATTTTATTTATTGCTTACCGCCCCTCCCCCAACCAGAAGTGAGTTCTGAGATCTGCCTTCATGTCACTTGCTGCTTTACTCTGCCCAGGGCACCGCCTGCGGCTGGGCACTGAGCTGACGTGTGTTTCCATGAAAGTCACTGTGAGCGTGGGCACAGCGCCCCCACACACACACATCACACCCCCATCCCACACACAATCACGCTCACACGCCACCATCCCACATACCCCATCATACCCGCACACGCACAGGCAACAGGCAGGGCTAAGTGGGCTGCACACCTACCAGAGAGAGGTGAACAGCCACCGCTGGGGCGGGGCAGCTGGGTCTCCCTGGGGAGAGACCACGCAGAGCCCTCACTGGGCGCTGGGGTCACTTCATACGCAGGCTCCTGCTATCCAAGCCTGTGTGTCTACTCCAAGGCTACACGTACAGGCCTCCGACCAAACCGGAGAAGAAAAAGCTGGAATTCTGCATAGGCAGCGCGGCCAGCACTTCCTGGCATGAGCACAAAGGCTGTTACCCCCAGTGGCTTATGTTTCACCCACCTGTCTGAAAACCAAGAGCATCTCGACGAATAAAAGCAAAAGGGGCACGCACCCCGCCCCCGCCACACGCGTGGTCCCGCGCACCACGCACCAGCACCTCTGCCGGGACTGCTGGGCCTGGGTTCGCAGCTGGAATGGCCAGGCCGTCTGCGACCTGGCGTGACTGCTCTTTCAAAGAAATAGGGGAGAAAGCTGCCCACTGCAGAGCAGGCAGAAACCATCTCCCCAGCCCCAAGCTGGGATGTGTCCCCCCTGCAGAAGAGGAACGTCCAGGAATAAGCGAGGGGGGGTGTGGAA
The DNA here is from genome assembly GCF_014898055.3 of Talpa occidentalis. Taxonomy (NCBI): domain Eukaryota; kingdom Metazoa; phylum Chordata; class Mammalia; order Eulipotyphla; family Talpidae; genus Talpa; species Talpa occidentalis. Next base: position 2,647 of record NW_023601901.1, read on the forward strand.
ACGCACCTCAAGGGCCTCCCGCAGGGGCACCAGAAGAGGCGGGGGTCGGGGGGGGACTGGGGGACTGGGGATGGGGGACTGCCTCCCTCGGCCAAGGCGACTGGGGCCCTCATTATGGGTCCACTAGTCTGCGCCGCCTCCCGCTGACAGACCAGAACGGCGGCCGGCTCGGGTGGGGACCCCAGACAAGCCTGTCTGCTCTGCCCGAGGCTCGGAGGGTCACTGCGTAGACAGGACAGCCACGTGCCTCAGTCGGGACAGTCCCTCTCAGGGCCACACTGCTGTGGGGGCCACGCCCGCACCCCCAAGGCAACAAGCTCCCCTTTAGTAAGGTATCTGGCTGATGGTTCTAAAGAAGACTCCGCAGCTTCTCCGATCCGGCCTAAGGCCCCACGCCCCAGGCCTCGCGAGGACAGCAGGCTGGGCAATGCCTTGACAGAACCCAAGACCTGGCAGACAGAGCGGGGCTGCGCGGGGAGCTCCTGGCCAAGCTGCAGCGCTGCCACCGCCGGGACTGGCCGCGGGGTGCAGGCAGGGAGAGCAGGCCGGCCCGCCCGGCCTCGCCAGGGCGCTACCTGCCCACTCGTCTGCAGGATGGAGAAGCCGCGGCTGTCTGGTTATGTTAGGGGGAAAAGGCGGTCCCAAAGCTAATTCCATACAGGCTTTGTGGACTCCACCCCCACCCCAGGTCAAAGCCAAAGACACTGGGAACTCCAAATCCCATCACCACCAAAGGGAAGGTGGCTGGGACCTGAGGGTGGGGTTAAGCAGCCAGGTGGATACAAAAGGCAGACACGTGGGCTTTGGGGCTCTCTCCATTTTGGGGCGCTCGGCCAGCGCGGAGCCTCCGGCCAGCTCTGGGAGTGACTTTGGGTTTCCAGGTCGTCGGATCGGGTAGGACGCATTAAAGACTTTATTTCCCTATTTTTCCCCTGAGTTGTACATTTTCCTTATTTCCTTTCCTCTTGTAAATAAACCTTTTATTAACCCTTTTGTGTGTGTCTGTAGTAGAGTATTCATAAGTCCCTTTAAAGCGCGCGGGTGAGGACCCACAGCCAGGAACCCGTTTAATATCGGGGTTGCTCTATAACAGCTTGGCGCCCAAACGTGATTTGCAAGTTTCACCCGTGGCTGACCAGCCCGTTTTGCTAAGCACACATACTTCTCTGAAACTTGCAGGAATAAAACCCTGGGTACATCATTCCAGAGTTAAGAAAGCGCCAGAAGGAACGGACCCAGAGACGAAGTCCCATTGGTCTTGTGAACCCATTGAAGACTTGAGATATTTATTTAAGAAACAGAAAGAAACTTGAATGTTACTGACTTCTTTTTCCAGTTATTGTTGCAGGATACCCAAGGACTCGTTTTTTTTTTTTTGAAGAAACCCTGAGAAGAAAAAAACTACCATGCTCTAACCAATCTCTTTCCTTGCAAAGTTTAGGAGATGTGAAATGACATCTAGGATCATGCATATGCTGACAGTATTTTTTTTCTTTCATACAAAGGTTTCTAATCTTGATTTTGTTATTTCCTATCAACTTTTGTTTTTTTTTTCTTTGAAGTTTTTTTGTTAACCCTGCTCGTTTTTTTTATTATTACTTTGGCCTATCAGACAAACTGCAGTTGCACGGGATATCCCACGCGTGATGAATGGTAACTAAAGAGCTCTTTGTGTCTGTATGTTGTCTGTCTGTATGTCCTTGTGTCTAACCGTCTTGACCTCCAGTGATCGACGAATTGATATACATGGTGCCCATAGACGTTGGAAAGGAAAAAAAAGAGTCTCCAGTTATGAGAAAAACAAAAAGTTATGGTTTGATTGTCAACGTTGTGCTACTGAACTAAGCCGGTGCCTTCTTAGAGATTGAATATTGTTGTTTCTGTTACTTTTCTGATATTTATGGCAAAGCTTCCCAGAAATCTAAATTCAAGTACAAATTTGGTGGCCTGTCATTTGACTGATGCAAGGAAATTTCGTGGAACCTCAGTAGAGCTCCTGAGACACTCCACGAAGTTTCTCCTTTTCCTCCTGGGAAGGCATTACATGAATTTGTTCTATTTGGCTTTTACCTAATGAAGTAAAACTGGAAGGGAAGCATTGTCACTTGGGAAAATGGTAAAAAACTTTGGTATGTCCAATATGTTAACAGTAGTATCGGGTATGTATGTAAATTGTCAGTGGTGATTGTCACCTTGTAATATTGTATAATTCAATTGTTTCACATCTACAGAAATTGTTTCTGGAAATATAGGGAGAAAAGGTCTCAACAGATTCCTATTGATGGAACTGTTGAGAGTAAAACTTTCTTACAAAGGACTCAATAGACCTGGAAATACACCTGACATTTACTAAGGTTTCTTTGACATAATACTGGAACTTTTTTTTTATGCATTCTGTCCTGAATCCACGAAATTTTTGTTTTGTTTTGTTTTGTTTTGACTAACCAGGATCTGCAGAAAGGTTGTAATTTTTTTCCAGCAAAGCTAACTTGTCACATTTTCTCTCCCCTTGATACCAACACAGCATACAAATAGTGGTAGTAATTTTTGCTACTTATTTCAGAGTCTGTTTTTGCATAACTTCCATAGGGATTTTGTCTGTTTTAACGAAAATTGGACGTGAGTTTGATTGTGTGGCTTTGTGTGGAGTTCTTCCAGAAAGTTGAAAAAGAGCTGAACCAAGAAGAGGAGAACCTGTTTGCCTTGTTTGTAGGGTTCCAGAGACCTCCAAAGAAGGTGAGGAAGCTTGCCTCCATTGGCAGGACTGGACAACCCGGCCAACGAAAATGCCCTGGTACCCTCGAGAAGAGGAAAGCCCAGGTGGAGTCTGATGAGACCAACTTTATACCTGAAGCCTACATCGACTGGATGCCGCCGGTTCGCTCTGATCCTGTATGGAATATTTCAACAAAGCCAGCTAAAAATTGCTGTTAGTTATTTCTACTCTGTGATTTTATGCAAAAATAGAAAAATGGTTTAAAAGTAAATCTAGTTTGCAAACTTTTGCTTTGCTGTTAAAAGTTTGGGATCAAGGTTGAGAAAATTTGTGTTTTTACATCAGTTGAACCATTTTAAGATTTTTTTTTTCCTGAAATTTTTACATATCTGCTGACTTGTTTTGGCTAACGCCTCCAGATTTTTTTGGCTTAAACTGATGAACTATTTTTTCCTGGAGTGGAGGACTTTTGCTTTCCACAATGGACAAATGGAGAGACTGGTTTTCTTTCACACTGGAACCTGACAAAACGTTCCTCTGAGACTGCATCCCAACCTCCATATATTTGATCTTCATCACCATGGAAATGGTGGCAAAAAGTGAAAGGGGGGAATTGTTAGGGGGAAAAGGCGGTCCCAAAGCTAATTCCATACAGGCTTTGTGGACTCCACCCCCACCCCAGGTCAAAGCCAAAGACACTGGGAACTCCAAATCCCATCACCACCAAAGGGAAGGTGGCTGGGACCTGAGGGTGGGGTTAAGCAGCCAGGTGGATACAAAAGGCAGACACGTGGGCTTTGGGGCTCTCTCCATTTTGGGGCGCTCGGCCAGCGCGGAGCCTCCGGCCAGCTCTGGGAGTGACTTTGGGTTTCCAGGTCGTCGGATCGGGTAGGACGCATTAAAGACTTTATTTCCCTATTTTTCCCCTGAGTTGTACATTTTCCTTATTTCCTTTCCTCTTGTAAATAAACCTTTTATTAACCCTTTTGTGTGTGTCTGTAGTAGAGTATTCATAAGTCCCTTTAAAGCGCGCGGGTGAGGACCCACAGCCAGGAACCCGTTTAATATCGGGGTTGCTCTATAACAGTTACAGGACGCGGGGATCAGAGCCATCTGCCTGGTCTGGTGTTGCTTTAATTAAAACTTTAATTACAGACCCATCTCCGCACGGATCCGCGCCGTCTATCAGCCCCTGCTCTTAATTACCTGTGCTGATGAGACTGCAAGGAGCCGCGCCGGCTGGGCATCTGCTCCGGCCGCACCCCCAGGTGCCAGACCCCGCGCCCGGGAGCACTGAGCCTCCCGCTTCCCCTTGGAAGAAGGAAGGGTGGAGGGGGAGCACATGCTCAGGGGAGCGGACCCGAGGAGCAAGGGCCAGAAGGCCAGGCCATGGGGCACCCTGATGCCTGCCCCCGTGCTGCCTTTGCATCTGCTGGAGATGCGCGTGCAGAGACTAGTGGACAGTCAGAGGTGAGTCACATGCCGTGGGGACCACAGCCACGGCCTACCGGGGCGTGGCAGCCACAAATGGGGACACACAGATCCCCGTTTCCTCGCACCTGGCAGCCGTCGGGCTCCTCCCCTTGCTGACCCCAGTCTGGCTGGGGCAGGTTTCACGGAAGAAAAACCTAAACCTCCGTGTCCCAACAGGACTCTCCTCGCCTCCGGGGCCTGGACCCCCAGCCTGAGCTGGCTGGAGCGGCCCACTCGGCGCCTGGGCCAGGGCAGGGGGGAGGACCCCCACAACCTCCTTCACCAAGCCCTCTCACCCTCAAACGGCTCTAACTCAAGAACATGTTCATCGGGGGTGGGGGAGCAGCAGACCAAGGTTACTCTGTTCTCCATCACCTCCTGGGGCGCACGGCTGAGCACACGTGTCCACCGAGGCGTGCCAAGCATTCGGCTCCCCTCGGACACGGGGAGGGAGGCGGCGCCCTGAGCAGAGTCAGGATTGGCCGAGGGCCTCGAGGAAGGGCTTTCCTGCTCAGGAAGGGGCTCCTCATCACCAAACCCGGGGGTCCGACCCCCACCTCAGCCCTGCAGCTCTGAGAACGACGCAGCCAACACTGAAACCACAGGGCCCCTCGAAGAGCAAGTCCGTCCTGCTGGGCTGGGGCCCGCCCTACTCAGAGATGGACGCTGGCGTTTCTCAAACTATCTAACCCCCGCCCCCGCCGTGCCCAACTGAGGCGTCCAGATAAACCGCCGCGTCAGGACAAACAGTTACAGACACAGGTCAACAATTTCCAGACACCCGACACCGAGGAAGGGCACCTACTCTGGACACCGCGGTGAGCAGGCCAGGGGGCTCCCGCGCTTTCTAGGGGGATGGTGGGAAGGAGGAGGGGGCAGGGAGAGCAGAGCAGAGGGTGGAAAAACACAGAGGGCGAAGGCGGACAGGAGGAGACAAGGAGAGAGGAGCGTCCCCCACATCAGCTCTGTGGCCAGGCCGCCCTGGTGTCTGAGGTGGCCACTGCCCTCACCCGGTGTCCACAAAAAGGGCACCTGCCGAGGGCGGGCGCTGAGTCACCAGGCGCCTGGCCCTCACGGGCCCCGGCCTCACGGCAGTGATGTCCTGGGATCCGCCTACGCCCTGTATTTCTGAACTCTGGATCCAGGTCTCAGCTAGAACGACAGGCCCTAATCTGGGCCGGGGCCACCGCCCGGTGTTTCGGGCTGCCCACGTGACCCTGGTGGTGGCCGTCCCGGAGGCCTCACACGTCAGGGGTGCTCCCCGCTCCAGCCAAGCCCCCCCATGACAGGACCAGGCGTGTCAGGGGCAAGGCTGGTCGGGTGCAGGCAGGCGGCAGTGCCGGGAATAGGGCGTCTGGTTAAGACCCGGTCCTGCGCTGCACCCGTGCGACCCTCGGGGTTTCGTGAACCGGCCTGAGCCTCTGGGACACGGGCGCCAAGGAAGCCCACCCCTGCCCACCTCGGACACACGCAGGTGGTCAGCAGACAGAGAGCACCCTGCCTCCACGGGAGCCTCCCGCCACGCGGACAAGCACGGCTGCCGCTCACAGCTGGTAACCCCGATCGGGCAGGCAGCGCGGCGCGTGGGCGCTGACTGAGGCTGGGACAGGATGAGGGCGGCAAGGGAAAGACAGGGTCTCTCCCACGGGCCCCTCCTCTTGTCTCCGAGTCCAGAATAGCTAAAGCCAGGGGATCCACCCACCAAGGGCGAAGCAGCTCCTGGTTACCTCAACACCTCTTCCTGGAAGGTCCGGGACCCATTTCACCAGAAGTGCCTGCTGCGCATCGAGAGGCGCTGACCACATCGCCCTCCTGCTGCCAGGAGACCACCAGGGCCATTCTTTAAAGCTTAACTTTCTGGGCAGTGCATCTTCCCCTCAGAACTCCATTTCACTGACACCCCCATTCTGCTGGTGCCTCCTGGGGGCAGCCCCAGCCCAAAGCTGCCCTGCATGCAGGTGCTGCCCTGTATACCTCACGTAGTGAGGCTCACCACACCCCCCCAGAAGTACGACTGTATCACCCCCATTTTCAAGAGAAGGAATCTGAGGGCACAGAGAGGTGAGTTGTGCCTGGGGGAGACCGGTGACCAGGGTGGAGAAGGGGTCCGACCCCACCCAGCCTGGCCCCAGGGTCATGCTCCTGGCACTCGCCCCGGAACCCCGACCCGCCTCTCAGCATATGGGGGTCCATCTCCAGAGCATCCTCCTGGCTCCTGGGGCCCATCGCATGGCCAAAATGTGAGGGGGACCCACAGGATCCACACTCCACAGAGGACAGAGCCGAGCAGAACCAATGAAATGGTTTACAAACTTTTCAGTTAGGCTGACAACCCATTTCATTCTTTTTAACATCAATGTGAAAGTCATGTGCAGGAGCGTGTGTGCGTGCGTGCGTGTGTGTCTAGACACTGTTAATCGAAAGCAGGCGTGTGTGTGCACATGTTTGTGTCTCTAGACACCGATAATCGAAAGCAGGTTCTCAGCCTTTGGACTAGGGTTTCTCACAGAGTCGTGCCTGTAAAAACCGCGGCGCACAGTGACACGCCCGTGTTCCCCAGTCCCGGCTGAACGAGCAGGGCTCACTTAACACAAGCAATAATCACGGCATAAACAGCTCTTAGAGAAACGTGGCGTCTTAAAACGTATCAAGCAGAAAACTTTAAAGAAAATCGAGTTGACCAAAGTGCAAAATAAAACATAATAATGAAAACAGTTTCCTTCAGCACCTATTAAGGCCTCTTCAGCACCTACAGACATTGGACTAAAGCGCTGGCTCTGTCCAGAGGACACGGGGGCCCTCGGGAGCGAAGCTGAGGGCCAGATTCTGTCAACGGGAGCTGGGGACTCTCTCGGGACCACCGGCCAGCACGCCCTCAGGGAGGCAGGGGTGCTCAGCTCCTTTGAGGCCATGCTTCTCCATTCAGTAAATCCCAAGCCACACACCACCCCCTTGGGGCTGGAGGACATGGCGTCAAAGGAACAAATGAGAGTGGGACCGGACAACGTTCCCAAACGTGGGCGCAATCACCTGAGGACACAGGTTTGACAAGGCAGCTGTTCCCAGCTGCTGGCAGGACCCGGCCATGCACCCCCGGCTTTGTGACCACAGAAGTTAAACCTGCTGGTATTTCTCGCGCCGCATTTTCGCGAGTCTGTGAAGATCCCCAACAGGCCAAAGGCAGGGCTCCAGGTCTGCATGCAACGGACAGAAACGGGCGAGTAGGCCCGAAGTGTTTGTGGGCTCCGATCTCCAATGAAGAGCTCACTACAACTAATTTTAATCTGTGGCTCTAATGAATGACATAAACTTTTATAGGTATCAACAAAGCTCAGAGAGGACTTAAATCCATTTCAGCACTCATTTAGCAGCTTCAGCTGTGTGCAATTAAAGCCCCAGCATTAAATGTTAGAGAATAAAATAATGAGATACTTAAAAAATAATCTGTTCTTCAGTAGGCCATGCTCAGATTCCCCGTGATTTTTTAAGAACATGATTTCTTAGGGATATCCTGACAGTTCAAAGTTAACTCAAGTTTGACTTTTATTCTTAGATTTTGGTTTGTGTTGCTTTCAAATAAGAGTTTTCTGAAGAGTAGGATGTAATAAAACATGCGGCCTGAACACCAGTCATGAAACAGCACATGGTGTGTCTATGCAGTCAACCAGCTAGGGTGCAGGGAGAGAGGAGCCCGGGGGTGCAGGGAGACAGAGGCCTGGGGGTGTAGGGAGACAGGGGCCCGGGGGCGCAGGGAGACAGAGGCCTGGGGGTGTAAGGAGACAGGGGCCCGGGGGTGCAGGGAGACAGAGGCCTGGGGATGTAGGGAGACAGGGGCCCGGGGGTGCTAGGAGACGGGGCCCAGGGGTGCAGGGAGACAGGGAGGGGCATGGGGATGTAGGGAGGCCCGGGGGATGCAGATAGACAGGGGCCTGGGGGTGTAGGGAGACAGGGAGGGGCCCAGGGGTGCAGGGAGTCAGGGGCCAGGGGTGCAGGAAGCCAAGGGCCCAAGGTGCAGGGAGACAGGGGCCCAAGGGTGCAGGGAGACAGGGGCCTGGGGTGCAGGGAGACAGAGGCCTGGGAATGTAGGGAGACAGGGGCCCAAGGGTGCAGGGAGACAGGGAGGGGCCCGTGGGTGCAGGGAGACAGGGGCCTGGGGGTCCAGGGAGACAAAGGCCTGAGGATGTAGGGAGACAGGGGCCCAGGGGTGCAGGGAGACAGGGAGGGGCCTGGGGATGTAGGGAGACGGGCCCGGGGGTGCAGGGAGACAGGGTCCTGGGGTGCAGGAAGACAGGGGCCCAAGGGTGCAGGGAGACCAGGAGGGGCCCAGGGGTGCAGGGAGACAGGGAGGGGCCCAGGGGTACAGGGAGACAGAGGCCTGGGGATGTAGGGAGGCGGGCCCAAGGGTGCAGGGAGACAGGGAGGGGCCTGGGGGTGCAGGGAGACAGGGGCCCGGGGGTGCAGGGAGAAGGGCCCGAGGGAAGTGTGGCTGATCATAATTTACGCCTCAAAGAAACAAGATATTAAAGGAGAGGAAAGGGGTTATTTTGCAGATTAGACAATTCTCTTATCTCCTAGCCCCCCCAATGAAATTTAAAGGGCTAAGCTTTCTGTCAAGAACACCTGGCAGTGTAAAATGTGACTGAGATTGTACAACGTGGCAGCGCAGACTACTAAATTCACATTGCCACTGTTTCCGAGAGAGAGGCCAGTTAGTGTGTGGAGGAAGGGGCGTGGGGGGTGGCCGGGGGCAGTGACGAGGGCCGGGAGGGGCTGGGAGGCCGGTGGGTGAGCCAATGTGAATACCAAGTTCATTCAGTTGTTGCAAAACATAACAGAAAGGGAGCTGCACTGCATGAGAAATGCATTCATTCAACTTAAATCTTAAGAGGATGAAAACACAGATTACACTTTATTTTAAAAACTGAAATGAATTTTAATACAGAAAACGAAGACAGCATTTTGCAAATTTATCGCCCAAAGGGGTAGCTCTACTTGAGGAAATCAGCGTGTTACACTTTTGAGAGATGAAATGTTACAGCTTGTACACCAAAAGTAAAAAATGAAATTAAATTAAAAAATGAAATGGTTACCAAGGTAATGCAGGTCAGGGGATCAAAGGTGAAGGGTCACACATTATTAAAAAGAAATCCAAAAGGACGGCTGCGTCATGATCTCTGCAAAACAAAGGAGCTCCAGTAAGTAAACCAACATCTCTGAGAATTCAAAGTCAAGTTCTTGAAAAGTCGACTCCGCTGTGGCCACGCACGGTCATCCCCGATGCCGTGCAGGGCATTTTACTTAGGCACAAAACCAAAATTTCAATTACCTGTTACCAGCAGCATTTTTATAAACATTCACCATTCAATCATGTTAACACCCAAAACACCCCCGGTGAGAAGTGGCTGAGAAGGACGGGCACTTCCACCGGCCCCCACACCCTCTTTTCTGGAAATGACAGTGTTTGATAAGTTGCCAACATATCAGAAATCTAATTTGGTCACAGCGTGGTGAGTTTTTTCCCTCTCCCCAAGGAACGAGTTCCAAAATTGAGTTTTTGCAAATTTGTTTCATTTGAAGTAGTTGCATAAAATTTCCATTATTGGAACATTTAGTATAACAATGTTCTAGAAGACAGCAATAAAGTGATACATGATAAAATAAGCTGTGTAACTATATCTATTAAGATCTGTTCTCACATTCAACTCTTACTGCCCAGGCGGGGGGAGACATTTTAAGCAAAATAACTGGCTGGTTCTACTGGAATTACCCAGAATTAATAGAAGCTTGACACAAGGCATATCTTACAAGAGCAAAAGTGTCTGAGGCTAGGCTTCAGTTTCTGACTCTTATTTACTCATCCTCCTCATTAACAAGCTTGGCTTTTACAAGAGCAGAAAGAGCTGAGGTTTTCTTTGGTGAGGAGCTGACCGCGTCACGACCGCCAGCCGCAGGGAACAGCCAGCAAACTGGCCCTCGCCCGCCGCACCCCCCACCGCCAGGCCCGGCTGTGCCGGACCAGGCCGGTCCCAGCTCCAGGACCCGGCCTGGCATCCAGGCTGACAGGCAGGTGCGTGCGGGGCCGCCCGGCAGGCGCGGGCCCCCCCAGGCCCCTGGCTCAGTGTCCCTGCGATGGCTAAGTCTGCGTTTACCTTGTTAATATCAAATTCCAAAAACGCTACTCTTCCTGGTGGCTCAGAGCAATCAACAAATAAAAAACTCCATGAACATCAGGTTTCTGTTTCTCCAATTAGGTTTTGTTAAAAATAACTTGCAGGCTTCGTGCGCCACACACAAGTGTGTTCCCGCCTCAGACCGGATTTTTTTTTCCTGAAGTGCCTCTGCTACTGGACAGGGAAGGAGCGTTCTCTTCCCTAGAATGCTGTCTCTCTGACGTGCCGTGCGCGTCTGCGGCTGGAGGCGTGCAGGGCCTGCACCCACAGACGGCGTCGACACTGCACAGCCGCGCCGTGTTAGTGGCGTTAGTGTTCAGACCGCTCGGCGGGTCTGCAAGGCAGCGCGGGAAGCCAGCGGGTCTAGTTAGTCAGGCTTTGTTTTAAAAAATATTTCCTATTAAACAGGAGAGAAGCAGCACCTGTGCGCTCCCCTGCACTCCCAGAGTACGTGCGTCTAGTTCTAATCTCTTCCTGATGAGAGGGTAAGTACCTTTGCATCTTTTCAGTCTTTGACATCAGCCCTACACTTCACCAGCCCCCAACAACACTAGCCCAGATTCTGCAGCAGCCGAGCGCCCGAGAGAGAGTCACAGACGCCAGCCCGACACGCGGCCCCGCGGCCAGCCAGGCCCCAGAGGGGCCCCAGGGCTCAGGCCCAGCCAGGCGCACACAGGGCCTCACAACCAAGTCCTCGCACACCAGTGGTTCTGAATAAATCTGTGCCAACAAGATAACATTTCAGGTGATTTAAGAGATTCCACAAAGTATTTTAGCTCCCCTTTTTCAGCTGAGTTATTTCACTTGGGATAGAGCAAAGTAAAGGCAACTAGGAGTTCATTCTGTCCCTAATGTTCAAGGAGTATCATCGAAAGAGAGCCAGGGACAACAAGGGGCAAAGCTGGGGAGCCCCCGACTCAACTTCAACAAGGACCTGACCTCCCACACCCCTCTGCTGAGGGAGGTGTTGGGAAGATGCACATTTTCCCACAGAAGCATTTGGTAAGTAAATGGCATCAGGCTCTTCTGCCCTCCCGCCATTAGGATAGATGACGGATCCCTGCAGTCCTGAGTGCCTGCCTGATGGCGGGCGCCTGGAGTGGGGTGTGGACATGCGTAAGTGGGTGCACCTGGGCTAAGAGACTGGGCTTATAAGGGCGGCGTCACAGGGACGCCAGTAGAATAGAGCAGAGAAGCAGAGAGATCAAAAGAGCAGCAGAGACCACCAGAGAATGCCAGAGAGCCCAGAAAGAGTGAAGACTTGCTGGGGGCTGGGAGGCCTGCCAGCCTCCCGGCCCCCCGGCACCCCTGCTTGCCGTGTACCTGGTCAATCCCAATAAAAGCCTGAGAAGCCACCGAGGGCTCCAGGACTCCCTCCTCTTTCACCCCGTCTGCTCGGGTCATGGAGATCCTGCTCTGTGCCCATTCCTGCCGCTACAAGCACCCTGACCGCTGCCTCCCTAGCCCGAGCTCTGCGGTACGATGGGCCCATCACACCTCCAAGAATCTGCTGAGGACCGGTGAGGGGGCACAGGACAGGCCCCTCTGCAGCTTGAGTCCACTGCCTGGCAGAAAGGCGGGAGGAGCCAGTATGGACACACTTGTCCCAGGTCACCCTGTTAGGTGACAGAAAAATCTCCTCATACTCAAATGCACAGATAAATACTGTATTTAAATTTCAATCTGATTACTCACTTTCTTGTTAAGCACAAACCTAAAATCACCATTTTTCTAAATCAAAATCAGGGCACAGCCTGGCACTGCTTCCCTAAGAAGACGTGACTCCAACCCGCTTCAGACACGCCCCAGCCCGGAGCGCATGGAGTTGTCCTGGGATTCCTGACAGTCCCCTCAGACTCGGGTTTACCCGCCATTAACTGTCACAGGTCCGGCCCGCCCATTTCCGGTTCTCTCCCACTAGGGAAAAATAATACAATGCAGGTCAGCACCCCAAAAACACAAATCCATAAGAAAGCAGGAGGGAGGAGGACCCAGCGCATGGACAGGGCCGCGCCGCGGCTGCTTCTGGTCTGCGGCCCCATCTCCTCCCGTCACCAGCCCCAAGCTACAGATGAGAAGCCCCTACTGGGGCCAGGCCCCTCGGAGAAGGCCAGCGACGACGTCAACTAGAGCTCACGATGGCTGCTGCCAACAGGGAAAAGATGGTGACCTCGACTTCCAGAAACCCCAACATGTCATCTAGACCAACAGCCACGTGTCCACCACAGCCCCTCTCGATTTCTGATGTCGAAGGCTGGACCTTCACGACACGGTCGGTCGGCTGACTGCTCTCAGCGGGTGTGTGCAGGGAGGCGAGGAGGAAGCAGGGGCCGCCGGGCACAGAGAACAGAGGGCGCAGCCCGCAGCTGGGGAAGAGCTGGGAGGGGCCCGCAAAGCAGAGGCAATGTTTCAAGTCGGCAGAAAAGGCCCCAAGATTCGATCATAAGCATCAGGGGGAGCGCTGCCTCACCCTGCGCACCCAGGAAGGGTTTCTCCACAGCAGCTATCTAGGGATAAGAATTCCAAGCAAGAAGACAAGGGAGGACACCACGACTGGGGTGGGGCTGCACGGTGTGCCCACAGGCCAGGCGCTCCGCCCGGAATACAGGTGAGGAGCCAGGAAAGTCACACCCCACGGCCTTTAAGGAGGAACACGGCAGTCAGAGAGGGAAGGGCTGAGGACCCTGCTGGGAAGAGCAGAAGCCTGAGCAGACGACTCCAGAAAGGAATTGTAAGCGGCCCCCACACGCTAGACCTCAGGACACACCAAGAAACATGACATTAAAGCCGACCTCTCTCGCCTGTTGGCATTAAGAAGGCCCCCCAAAACAGCTAACACTGGTGCCGGTGCGGAGTTGGGGGCGGGGGGAGGGCCAGACACTCGCCTGCTTGCCACTGAGCGAGCAGAGGCACGCTGCAATATAATTTCAAATTATATTGAAATTTAAATACAGTGTTCATCTGTGCATTTATTTTGAGTATGAGATTTTTCTGTCCTCTGCAGGGCACAAGGAAACATCCACACTGGACACGAGCAGCCTGGAGAAACCTGGGAAGCGTGTGGGCAGTGTGACTACCACGTGCCTCACTGGCTGCATGAGGAAATACAAAGACGATTCTAGGCCACCGGCCTCTGCCCTGGCACAGACAGGCTGGGAGG
>NW_023601903.1:0-16131 GCF_014898055.3 Talpa occidentalis
ATTTTAAAATAAATCTTCAGTAGTATTAAAGTCACTTATATTAGAACATAATAATGATAGAGAACTCAGTCTGCTGAAATAATGTTTTCTCTCATTTCATTTCTTTAAAGCCAGCTCAGTTCTTAGAGGGACACTCCTCAGACTGATTCTCCAGGGGCAGTGTGCTGCCATCGTTGAGCATTTGAATATCCTCACATGGAAAAATAATTCTGAAAGCACGTCCTTTAGGAAGTAAATGAACAATGTGAGACTCAACAATTCCTGACATTGTAAATTGAGATTTCATTTATAGCTGCAGTGTGACCGGGATGATACAGATAACAGGGCTTTCGTAGAGCACCGAGAACACAGACAGACAGTGTTTACAAAAGCCCTACAATTCTGCAGGGCTCAGAACTGAAGCCAGAGTGCTCCGCGGTGCTCTCACACTTGGGTCCAGCCCAGAGACGGTTGTCTCTGTTGTCCTGGCTCCTTGCCAAGCACGTAGTAGGCCCTTGTTAATGGGTCAGGGACCCAGTGACAGGTCAAAAGAGAACACCTTTCACGGAAAGAACAGGCTTACGCTTTGGCGCTGCACCTCGCTAGTCGTGTGACCAGGCAGGGTGTCCAGCCTTTTGTAAAATCAGAACATTGTCCCATGAATCCTGTCTCCTAGGGTGGAGCCAGAGTTTGAAACCCAGCGGCAGCTGACTTGGTAATACTTGGGTTGCTGTTCTTTGATTTCTTGCCTCATTTCCTTGCTTTTCATGCTTCCTTTTAGACATCGCCGGCCGGAAGAAGTAATAATAGGGAAGTCTTTTATCTCAGGCTGTCCTTTCTGAGGAACCCAGGGTTGGGTAATATACACGGGTATTTTCTAAATTACTTGGACAAGCACTTGCTAAACAGTGTGGAAATCACCCATTTAGTGTAACTCAAGGAAGTAATAAAGACAGAATGCTAATTAATGTAAAACACTAACCGCAAGACCACATCTTTCCTATCAGAAAGGCAGTCTGAAAATCACTTGAACTGGATTTTTTAAAACTCAAACCCTGTATTTAAATGCACTGATTTAAATCATGTTCATCAGTGGTGTTGAAAATAGAGAAAAGCACATCAGCTAGTGACAGGAAGAAGATAGCGCACGCCCATTGGACGAGGCTCCACGCACCCGCGTCAGGGAAAGGAGGGTGTGGTGAGTGTCCGGGACACAGCCCCTGCGAGGGCTTGACGGCCGTGACCCCCGGGCACCGGCCAGCGTGCTGTTCGCCCTCGCTGGGAACGAACTCTGGGAGTGGCGGGAAATAGTACAAGATGCCTTAGTGCCGGGAGATCCCTTCACGCTTCCCGGCCCGTGACGCTTCAGGTGGGCGCAAGAGAAATAGGAAATGTAGCTGCTGTCATTAATAAGACGCTGCTACCTAGCACGCTCTGTAGGAGGAAAGCGTTTTTCCAGGGCCTGAGGAACGTCCACAAAGTTTCTGATAGACCACACAGGAAAGCAAGTTCCCAAGCCAGAAGCCGTGCAGGGAGCCTCTCATGATGCATTACAGTAGGAAATGACCTTGTGGGATGGGAGGAAGCATTACCACCTCTCACGTTCACAGCGCAAGTGAAAGTGGTGGAACGTTGCTTACGACTTAATTACAAAACCCTCAACTGCTCACACATCATTTCAAAATACTTAAATCAAAGTGGACAGAAAGACATCTGTCTCAGAAGTACATCTCTCGTAGTAGCTGCACATTTTTAATACGCATCTTTGTAATTGGTAGAGCAGTGCAAAGAAAATTCTGTATGATATATGTAGATTTAAACAGCATGATTAACCAGTTCAATCTGCTGGATTTTTCTACAACTTTGGGTCCAACATTTTTAAAATTCACTTTCTTTTCAAGTCATGGGACACTTAAGAAATGGACCTGCGAGCTGCTGAGCCTCCAAGCGACCCTCGAGAAACTCAAGATGGGTCCTTTGCACAGGCCACATTACCTAAGCTGTGCAGTTGACTAGGAATCGTTTAGAAAGAGAACAAGTTTGAAAACCATGTTTGGGAATTAGACTCATGGATCACAGGCGAAAGCAATATGCTTAGAGGTCAATTTGGTAAAGCGGTTTGCGTTAAGACTTGGCAGACTGCACCTACAACAAAAGAGGAAAATTAGTAACCTAAATTGTTGCAGTCACCAAAGAAGGCAAACTAGCACTGCTGAGCTGTCCGTTCAACTAAGCAAGTTAAAAACATTCAGAGCCGAAAGGTAACAGGACACTCACGAGAAGAGGCTCAAGGCAGAAACCGTGTGAAAAGACTCAAGATACGTTAATCTTTGGAAAAATTTTAAAAGTTTCAGGGAGAAGGCACTCCATGAGTAATGCAGGTACGAATCTTAAATGAGTATCATAAAATACTTGGTGCAGTGCATTTTGAAGTTACCTGATGTCACTAATACAAAGAGAAAAATTGCCTGAAGTGAAAGCCCCCGAGGTTTACGTAACTAGGTCAGCTGACTTCGTGTTCTCAACTCCAGGAACAGAGGGATCTGTGAGACATACCAAAAGCAAATAAATTGTCTCGCGTATTTTCTTTGCAGAGGGTTAAAAGAGGAGAGAACACTCATTTGACGAAGCTTGTGAACTCCTGTCCGAGTCATATGGTTTCTCATTTATTTTTTTATAATTATTTTGATTTTAAAAGTAACATTACATTTGCCAAATGGTTTATTGAAACTCTTCCATACTGTGTGTGCAAGTACTGGGGCGTATGTGCACACACTGACAGTGCAGTGTGGAGATGGAGTCTATAAATAACCGTTTCTCTGTTACATGTGGCGTTAAAATTAACTACAGATAGAAATGTCTCCCTAACCTTTATTTGGTAGCACTCTATACAGGTGCCACCCTAGAGAGGAGCTCTTTGAGCCCTCCATACCAGAATTCTTTTGAAAAAATCACTTGGTGCTGTAACAGTGAAGCTCACAGCTGTGACAGAATTCTCTCCGTCTGGAATTTCTAACTCTGGTACGTGAGAGGACAGGCTGCTCTTTGGGGAGACAGACTTTGTCCTTGTGCACTCCTCAGCCTCACTGATCTTGTTGACACGCTTTCCTGAGTTTTAGGCCTGGGAGAGGACTTCGGTTTGCTGAAATATTCTGCCACAGGTATTGTCATCTTATTTCTTCTTATAAACAGCGGTGGCTTGTGCTCAGCTTCTGAAAGAGAAAAAGTCTACATAAGGGCTTGTTTGAGACACTGGATAACCACTGCCATGTTTTGATGGCGAATGTTGGCAAGTGAAATACACGTAGAACTTCCAGAAGAACCTCCTGTCATCGTGTGCACCGCGATGAGAGGAGGCTGGTGTGGCGTTTGTGCTGTCCCGGGGAGGGCGAGCCTTCATGCTCGGCATCGAGCGTGTTTCAGCAGGAACGGCTGGGAGCCGACATAAAGGTGGCGGGCAAGGCCCAGAGGGGAGGGGCCTCCGGGCCTGCTCAGCCCAGGAGAAAGTGGATGACGTGACCACAAGTAAACCGGGCTCATGAGAGTTTTCCCGAGCCCGCCCGGTCCCCAGGCGTGAGGGGAGACGCTGAACACCTGGAGGCAGAGGCGTGTGACCTGGGGATTCCTACGTGAAAACTCACCAAATAGGGTAAAATCTGTTTCGGGCTTACAAGTGAAATATGCACTAAGAGCAACTCGCTGTTGTGGTTTTGTGGCTGCAGCGTGGAGTTGGGTAGACCAGATCTGGAGGGTCAGAATGAGGGAGGGTTTTCTAATTTCTAAATTACACTGATCGTTCCCAGTTTGTACATAGAGCCCCTTTTGGGCTAGGTTAACCACCTGGCACCTTCCAGAGTCTGGAAGGCCCCCCCGGGAACACGATGCAGCTACTAAGTCATTTCTGGCGTGAGGCGAGCTGGAGAGCTGACAAGAATTGTAGACAGACGTGGCCGTCCCCTGGTAGTCACTGGTGCTCGCTTGAAATCAGGAGCTGCCTGACCCACAGGACATCTCATTCAGCCTATTCCTGACCAGAGTAAGACTCCACAGCCCCAATTCCTCTTGGTCTATGTTGTGGGCTGGGGCTGGCTTCGGGTGGGAGCACAAAACTGCCCCATCTATCGTCTGGGGCAGCCCGCTGTGGCCGAGTGCATTCTGCTCTCTTCGCTGGTAAAAATTATTTTCTGGTGAACATTACTTAGCTTGATGACAGGTGAAATGAGGCACCAGAACCCTTAGGTCGTCGCCCTGTGGTGAGGTACAGGTAGGGCCGCTTTGTCACTGAGTTGGCAGCATCAGACCTATGCCTGCTGTCCGGCTGCTTGGCATCCCAGAGTGTCCCTGAGGAGGCATCTGGCCTTAAATGTATGTCAGATTCACCTCTGGGAGATGCTGAGCAGATGATATCCCTGGAAAGCCTCTGGAAATCACTACTGCATGTTCAGTACCTTTGAAACCACAGAGTCTTAGTATCTGGGCCCCTTCGATCTGCATTGGCTTCCTTACACCAGCTCAGTGATTATCACAAATTGTACTTAACCTTTAGGCACGTCCTTGTTCTCTTCAGATCCTTGACTTGACACTCTAGATCATTTGGAGAAAGAGAAAATGAAATTCACAGACTCGTAAGCGTTTTCTGTAGATGGTCATCAGTAAGCTACATGTATATGTACCTTAAACTGTCCCAGTTTTTTTTTTTGTTTTTGTTTTTGTTTTTCTGTGCAGACTGTACTGAAGGCACTTGCCTGTCTGAGTAAAAGTCTAAACAGTCACACATTACTGGAGAGAGACTGGCCCCTAGGTTCCAATTTGATGCAAACAAAGGTGGAGACAGATTACAAAAGAAACCCACCTCTCTTAATGCTTTTAGTGACACGATGGATTCTGCCAACTTTCTCAGTTCAATCCTGACCCAACTTTTCATTTTAAAGCCTGAGGTTTTCTCTCCTAGCTTAAGTACCGTCTTACCACATACACCAGGAAGTTAAATATGAATGTGTATTTTCTTCTCTCATCAAAATTGTGAAGTTTGAGAAACATTTCCGGTGAAATGATTTCCAGTTCCCTTAATAGCTATTTTACCTCTGGCAATCCCCAGGAGCTATCAGAGAAAATTAAGCGAAGCAGTTTATTGTGATCTTGCATTCTACAGAAAAAAAGTGATACGTGGTATATACTTCTTGCAAATATACAATAGCAAGATGATTCTGGTTTCCTTTATTGCTTCCATTTTTACTTAAACTGAAAAATCTACACTTTCTTGGATTTATGGGTGGCACCTCTGGCTTTGTACTGAGACGGGAACTTAACTCAAAAAGCAGCAAGACACAGCCCCCATCAGACACCCAGAAGGGTGGGACGCGGCGTCTCGTACGCGGTGTCTCGTACGCGGTCGTGAGGTGGCAGAAAAGGAACACACGCCGTCCCTCCCTGAACGGGAGGCGGGCACCTCGGCATGTGGCCGTTTGGAAAGATGACGGACGAGGACTCAGAGCCCGAGGGCCGGGCGTCCTCCGGGGACTGGCGTGTCCACGTACCTGGCCGGTTGGTGTCCTTCCTTGCATCTGCTTGGCACTTTTGACTTTGCTGGTGAATTGGGGGTGATTTCCCTGGGAGTGGTTTCCCAGGCCCTGCCCCGGTTCTGCTGAGGGGTTCTTCCTTTGGCAGCCGCGCTTCAGCACATTGATCTCAGCCAGCTCGGTGTGAATCAGAGCTGAGACCCACTCTTTTTCTGATTAAAGAAAGGGAAGGCACAAAGGTTGTGTTTACCGTGTCACTTAGGAACACGGGCTTTGTTCTCTGCAGCGCTCGGTATGTGAGGCTGCACTTCTGGGCGCACGCGTGAGTGAGTCAGGGTTGCTGCAGAAAATCGTTCGGAGCCTCCCAGTCCTGCTGACCTGTGATACTGGAGGGGCCCGAGGCGGGAGCTCTCCGAGCTACTGACCCCCTGCGGCAGTGGGCTAGTTTCCAACAACAAGTGCAAAACCCAGTCTGACAGGATTACTGCCCGTTGGAGAAGTAGAAGGATGTTATTCCAAACAGGCACCGTGCACTCTCGCTGAAATGCAGGGTAGTAGTTAAGCAGAGTTACCAGCACGTCTAGAAAGATACACACCAAAGTATTCATGTTTTGAATGGAAATGATGTCTGTGATGATTCTCTTGAGTATTGTTCCTCTGTTTTTTGCTGGCTGCTTTGATTTCTTCCCCCCAACTAGAAGCCCTTATAACGTATGCAAGTTTTTTTTTAAAAGTTTCAGTCTTAAAAGAAAAAAGAGAATAAAGATTCCTTAGCCCCAACCCCTTACACGAGGGGACACAGGGGATTCAGCATCTGAAAATGAATCAGCATAATTTACCACATCAACAAAGAGAAAGTTAAAAGCCATCTGACCAAGTATAGACGCTGAAGGCATCCATATAGAGAAGGCATTTGATAAGGTTCAGCATCCATTTATTATGAAAACCCTTGAAAAGCGGAGGGTAAGCAAAACATTATAAAAGCCATCCACGACAAATCCACAGCGAACTTCATTCTCAGTGGTGAAAAACTGAAAGCTTTTCCACTAATCTGGGGTGAGACAAGGTCGCCCACTCTCACCACTACTGCTCAGTGTAGCGCGGGAAGCCTGCCAGCTAGACCCAGGCGAGGGAAGGGCAGAAGCGGAATCCAGACGGGGATAGGAGTCAAGCCACCCTTATCTTCCAGTGCCGTGACAATATACACCGCCCCGAAGACTCCACTGGAAAATAAACTCCAACAGCGCAATAAAATAGCAGGTCACAGAATCACTAAGAATGAGCTACAAGAGGACAAAATTAGGAAAATGACTCCGTTTACAGTCACACCAACCACAGAAATTAAATCCCTAGGAGTAAGCAAAGGAGCTGAAGGACCTGCACAGAGAAAACTAAGGCATTGTTAGAAATAGACACGAACAGAACTATATGCCCTGCTCGGGCTTGGCCGCAGTGAACGCAGAGAATAGCGTCCCACCCAAAATAGCTTCGAGGTCGGTGCCGTCCCGTCAAAATCTACGTGACATTCTTCAGCGAAATAGAGCAAACATTCCTGGAAATAGATACGCCACAAAAGCAGCCCTGATTTTAAAACAGGAAAAATGGCAGTGTGAACTTTTCAGACCTCAACATATACTATCAAACTGTACTTAAACAGCCTGGTAATGGACAGAAACAGACTCAGCCCAGTGGGACAGAATCAAGACCCCAGAACTAAACCCACGGCTGCAGGCTGGCTAGCCCGTGACAGAGGAGCCAGGAGCACACGCTGGAGCCAGGAGAGCCGCGTCAGGACCCTGTGGGGAAGCCGGACAGCCGCGTGCCCCGCCAGGAAGGCAGCCAGAACAGATACACCTGCGTGTGAGACCCGGACATCTCTCCCTTTCCTGCCAAAGAGTCGTGAATTCAGGGCGTCAAGCACTGTCCCCCAAGTGCTCCCTGTTATGTAAAGCCACAGTGTGCCCCCCTCGACACGTGGTCCCTAACCCTCCCAGCGCCCCGCACCAGCAGGCCTCCCCTGGGAGCTCAGCATGCTCAGGCCCCACCTCCTGATGAAGACTGGGCCGAAGACGGCCCTCTGCTGGGGGGGCTGTTCCACTGGGGCTGCGTATGTTTCCATGGAACAGCAGGAAGGGCGCCGAGGACGCTGAGACTCGCCTGGGGTGATGTTTTGGTGGGGAATTAAGAGAACTAAAAAGCCCTGCCCGGGACGGGGCTGCGCTCCCGGCGCTCTGCACCAGGGGGCGCCCCTGGCCCGTGTGTGGGAGACACGCGGCCAGCCCTGGCCGGGGCTCAGCTGCCCCACAGCTCGGGCTGTTGGAGATGCAGGATGCGGTGGCCGCGCTGACGCCAGGAAGTCGGTGACAGCAGCATCTTTGCAAATCCAAGAACTAGTTTGTGACGGTAGCCCGAGCTCACGCTTAGCAAGGCTGCCTTTAATCTCACCTTTTGAGCTTGCGTGGAGCAGCCACTGTAGAACGTCTGCCAGAGAATCCGTGTTTAAAATGTCGCAGAGCTTCGCCAGTATCTGACAGAGAGCAGAGAGTTAGGAGAGCAGTAGACCGGCGCCCGCGGGCCCAGCACCTTCTCGCTGTCCCCTCACCGAACGCGACACCCAGTTCTGCCCTCTGTGATGGTAGCCAGGAAGCCAGATCTCAAACAGCGAAATCTGTGCCCGTGTTACATCACTGCCTCCAGGACACTGTGTCCAGGAGGAGAGTGATTAAAATCAGTGGTTTGCTCCTGATTCCACAACGGACCTGTGGCCACGGAACAGGCAGGAAACGAACCCCCACGCCCCTCAGCCTCTCAGCCTCGCGCCTCTAAGGCTTTCTCAGCGTGCCGTCACCGGCCAGCCGCTCCGTAGGGGGCATGTGCTCATCCTTTTGGAGAAAGCACGAAGAGTGTGTCCCCGGGACAGCCCCGTTCTCCTTTGAGTTTTGTTCCAGAAGGTGGCGCATAGATTGGCAGGTGAGTGTCAGCTGTTGAAACTTGATTTCAGGATTTGCGAGCACAGGGCTGGGGTCCCCTGTTCTTGTGATTTTTTTAGGTCAGCTTCTTCTAGGGTCTCGCCTGATTTCTGGCTGACTCCGGCGAGGTTTGTCTGCTCGGGCAGCTGTGAGCCCCGACTACCCCCGTCACTGCTGGGTCTCGGCTCCCCTTTGCGTGCACACCTTAGTGTTGGGCTGCGGCCTGCAGCCCCACGCACGTTGGTGGGACTCGCGCTCTGCATGTATCTGCCTCATCTGCTATCTTATCTTGCGATTTCCGGTCCCCAGTGTCCCCAAACTCCAGACTCTCCGCTGCCTTCGGAAGCTGCCACGTCTGCCCGAGGTCCGCTCCGTGTGGCCCGAAGCAAGACGCCGTCTGACAGCTGCGCCCAGCGGTGGCTGAGGCCTGGTCATCGGCTGACGCTGTGCAGTCCCACCTTGACCTTGGTAGCACTTCTCTAGTCTACATTTGATAACCCCTAAATAATTCCTAGCACCTAGCAGTGCCTGAGCACTGGCGATAAAGCAGTAAGCAGGCAGACATCATGACAGTGTATAAAGTAATGTTAGCACAAGTGGGTGGGAGATAGATAGTAATGCAGCAAACAGGAACACGCAGAAATGGCCGGAAATCCCCGCTGTGAGGGCGTGGAGGCCGGGGCGCTGGGCAAGGGCCCGTGTGTGACCTCTAAGCTGAGACTTGAATGAGAAGGGAGCCCTGGGGACCAAGGACAGGGTTCTTCCGAGGGACGCCCGGAGGCGGCAAAGAGCGACTGGCAGACTGGCGGTGGCGCCGCGGGGTGCTGGCGGCCGGCCCCAGAGCCCATGCAGCCTGGCATCTCCGGCAGCACCGCCGGCCATGCCAGAGGCTCGCCCTCCTCCTCGCCTCTGTCCCCTCCCAAACTCTGCCTCTCAGCCACCGCCACCATCACGTTCTGCTCTCACATTTAGTAACTACCCTCCCGTCACGCTCCGCGGCCTGTCATTCCTACCACAGGCTGCTGGGTGCTGTGAGTGGCTAATCCCACTGCCACGGCTGCCTTACCCCTGCTCCAGTTACTGTTAAAATATGTTGACGCTTAATTGTCGTGGGTCTTAGGGTGAAATAACCATGGAGCAGCAGCTGATGGGTTTGTTCTTGATTATATGGGATTCGCAGGAACAGTTGTGGCTGGAGAGAACCTCCCTTGAGTCTGAAATGACATCTTACTGTCGATTTATCTAAGTGTATAACCTTAAGCACAGAAGGTTTGAGGACAGCCTTCCACAGATGGAGGGGGCGGTCACTGGAGGAATCCTGCCTTCAGATACTTGGAGGAGATGTGTGGGCGACGGCGGGAGCGAGGGGCAGGTGCCGGCTTTAGGAAGATGATCGAGACGGAAGAGAGTGGGGCTGAGGTTCTCAGGCGAGCACCGAGCTCTTGAGTCGGTCTGAGCCAGGGCTGCGCTTGGGTAAGAGGACCGGGGTTCCGGGAAGAAGTAAACGGGAAGTGAGAATAGGCAAAGGTTTGGATCTCAACTTCCTGCTATTCACTCGGCCGGGGGATCAGCACCCCCTTCAGGGTGCCGGCGCGGTCATGGTTATGTGTGGGTGCTGCTCCCCAGGCAGAGCCAAGCAGACCTGCCCTTACTTTGATTTCTTGGTGCAGGTAGTTGGGGATGTGCACGCAGTCCTCGGCCGCGGCCCTGGCGGCCCTGGCGGCCCTGGCGTCCGGAGCCTCCGAGCCGCAGGAGGCAGTCGTGGAGCTGGCCCGGGGAGGCGACTCGGCAGTCCCGACCTTCATTTCTTCCTAAGTCCAAGGTAAATGCAATCGGTAAGCATGTGCAGGCACTTACAATCCCCGGGAAAATTAAATATAAAATGAATGAGAATTTGTGCAGCTGAATGAGAGACGCACGTAGGAGTGAAGAGGTTAACTTTAATCCTCCCTTGAAATCTGCTTATCGGATATTTGCATTTGGAGACAAAACACAGTCATCTGTCATTTCCTTTGGGCAAATCAACCTAAACCCTTAGTTAGTATCAAGATTTAATATTTATATTGATGCGCTAGTGGGCAACCAGCTCACGACACCCGAGACTTTCTGTTGCGGGGGGCAGATGCGTGTGTCAGGTGAGGGCCGCGGCCGCTTTGCTCTGCTGAGTGGCAGCTGAGCAGGAGAGCCGGAGAGGTGGCTCGTCGGAAGAAGGAAAGAAAGGCTGCTCTCTCGCTCTGGGAGGTAAGTCACTGTCGCAATCAAAAAGGAAAAGACTGTAGGAGCTTTGGGTCCAAGAAGAGTGACAGGAGCCTTCGGGCTGGCTGCCGCTGGCGGGAAGCCTTGTCCCTCGGCAGTGAGCAGGCGTGAAGGCAGGGCCTGGTGTGTCAGAGGCCTGGGGCCGTGCTGGTCGGGGTGAGCATGGTGCGAGGGGGTGGGGGCCGGGGGCCTCTTGTGAGGAATGCCGGGGGCCTGATAGGCGGGGTCCTGCCTTGATTTCTGCGGGGGTTTCCCAGGTGTATGCACGCCACAGCACGTCCACTACATATCAGTAAAGCTTTGCAGGACATCGTGACACACGGGGAAGGTGAAGTTCAAGAAAAGGAGAGGAAATAATATCAAACTAGATAGGTAGCTGTGAGAAGTGGTTTTTACCTTATTAATCACTAAGGGATTTTCACTGGAAGTTCGGAAGCACTCCTGGATCTTCCTCCAGGGCTCTGAAATGATAGGTGGACAAGCATCTTTAGACCAAACTGAAAAAAAATCCTGTCATGACAGATACTGATACAGTAGTTTCTGAGCTAGGCGAGAGTGTGTCTGCAGTCAGCAAGGCCGGCTCAGGGATCTGCTGATGAACATTAGAAGCTGGCAGGTGGATCCGAGTTACGTAGTAAAGGGTTATAATAAGGCATGTGCGTCTCAGTGTGTCCACATACACACACCCAGCTGATGTGTTCGGCAGGGCACGGAGAAGGCGCCGTGAGCCGTGAACGTCCACTGCGCGTGGGTGGGGAAGGAGGGGCTCTTGAGAGGGAGAGCGGCGGGCGAGCGTGCGGCCTGACGGTGGGGTCACGCAGCGAGGCGTCCTTGGGAGGTGCGCATCTCTCATCATGCCAGGGGACGTTCTGTGCCCAGAGCTGTTCGCTGTCGAGGGTGAGCGTGAGAGCCGGGTGAGGCCTGCCGTCCAGACGGCCTCCCTCTGTCCTCGCCCCGTGCCTGTTGCCATGTGTGCTTTTTAAAAGGACTGTGGTGGTGAAGGTGGGCGACAGAGAATGTGGGGGAGACCTCGTGGAATGATCACGCGGTTAGTGTAGGTAACACCCGTCCCGCACCTCGTACACGCGTCGTTGTCATGAGACCTTTTAAGATCTGCTTTCTTAGCAGCTCCACGTGTACATCCCAGCATTGCTCACTGCAGTCATCAGACTCTGTGTGTGATGAAATCTTTTTCATTTCAATTCTGTCAAAATAATCACTCTAGGTGCTTTCTGAAGACCAGGCACTGTGCTGGGATCGGGCGACGCCCAGAATAGCCAGACCACGGCAGACTCGGCTCTGGCCACCAGGGCTGGCCGTGGCGGGCACAATGGCCATCACGGTATGACGTGCCCCCCTCAGGGACGTGTCCCCCCGCTTCTCTCTGAAGTGGGTGCCTTATCACTGTGGCCTAAGCGTTCCTGTCTCTCAGCTGCTTTTGCGGGCACGAGAGACCACACCAGATGTCTTGGGCCCGATGAAGAAGAAGAAGAATATTTATTAACATTACGGAGCTGCTGACTAACGATTAGTTGAGTGGAATTTGTTTCTAAAGGGTAACCTATTTCACAGTGAGCACATGTCACCGGCACTTCAGTCACGGCTCCACAGCTCTTCCCCCTGGCGGCCGGCCGGGGACCTCGGGACGGCGTCGTCAGTGGGAAAGACTCACCAGAATGAGGCCGCAGAGGCACATTGCTGCCCCGCGGGGTGGGGGGCCCCTTTGGGTGGCGCTGCCTGGGGCTGCGGAGCTGGGGGGGCTGCACTTGGCGAGTGGGGTGTCCCTCTTCTCCAAGTGGCTGAACTGGCCGGCCCCCCACAGCGCTCTGAGTGCGTCATCCTCGTCGTCGTTCACGGTGCAGATCGGGATGTTATTCAGACCTGCGCGGACACGGGCGATGTGAGGACCAAGCAGATGGGTTTGGGGCAGAATCTTTTTGTTTGAATGATCGGGAACTTCCCTGCCAAAGATTGTTAAATGTACCTAAGTCGTCAGACTTGCTGCTGTAGCCGCCGGTGCCCAGCGGAGGAAGCCAGGGCCTGCTTCCTGGACTCTGCCCTCTGCTCCCCGGGAGAAGCAGGCCACACCCCGCATGGGCAGAGCTGCCGCGACCCCAGCTCCACACCCATGGGGGAAGCCAAGAGGCAGCCTGCTCACCCTCAGAATACCAGATGGGGATTTTTTGAAGATTGATTTGTTTATGCACACAAGAGCTGGGGCGCAGGCCAGAGGTGTGGGGTGAGAGGACTCACCAGAGACAGGGTGGGGAGCAGAACAGGCAGACTGACCGAAATACACTGCTGAGGGGAGCAGCAGGGAGACAGGAAAGGTCTGTTGCGCCCTGTGGGTCGCTCCCTGGCCGGGGAGTAGACTCAGGATGCCGTGGTGACAGCCTGAGACTGACCCCCAGGCCACCAGGGGGCCCAGACGGGGATTATAAAATCGTTCAGAAGCTGTCAGTGGAATAGGACGACAGGAGGACATGTCCTGGCTTTCTTGCCTCCTGGGAGAAGGCGAGGCGCTGCTGACTAGGAACGGGAGACACTGAGGCCAGGGGAGCGCCGGCCTGGAGGAACTGCCTTCCTCAGGTCAGAGCCTCTGGTTCTTCACTCAAGGCAACAGCTGTGTTTGTGCTTTTGGCCCAAATGCTGACTTCTAAGCAGTTCCTCTCGTCAGGGTCAGTGCGCCCGTGTCAGAATGGCTGCTTGGCACAGCTGCCCTACCTCAGCTGCCAGAGCTCGTAGGTGACTGCTGGTTTCCCAGGAAGCTTCTGGAAAGTGTTCATTTGCCTATTCTTCAAACCCTCCCTCTGACATTGGCCCAACCCTCTGTCTCGGACGAGCTGAGGAGGGTCCCGCTGGCAGCGCTGTCTGTCCCTCGGCTCCTTCGCTGTCTGGCCACGAGGGGCACGTCCCCGCGCCTGTGCGCACACGGGCCGCCCACGCCCAGAGGGGCCACGCGCAGGCGGGACTATTCTGTGCTGGCCCGTGGCTGCCCTGAAACAGTTTGCTGAGCGACTGCGTAACAGGCAGACGCAGCTGGCCCTGCCTTCTGCCGTCTGCGACGGCCTCCCAGCTCCTCCTCGCAGCCGGGCTGATGGAGTGAGCCGCTTGCTGGCCCCCGCGCTGCTCGCTGGCTCGGGAGAGCACGAATGTCTACTGTTCACGTCAAACTGCGTCGTGCCCGGAGTAGTTTAACCCCCCCACACACAGGACGGTGCCCCGCACACCCCTCCTCGGGCCACTGCAGAGAGTGGTGAGAAAACTCACCGTCCTCCCTTTGGGGCTCACAGGGCGGGAGTGTATTTGGTGCCTGTCGTCGTCTTAAAAGCCAGCCTTGGTCAGAAGCCGCAGCGGTCACGGTCAGGGTGCTGTGGGGCACTCACCCCACCGGGGTCGCCCTCAGGACGCAGCTTCATCCCAGACCCCTGCCTCCAGAGCAATGGCCCTTCCTGCCCCGCAGGCCCCCGGAGTCTCGCACCCTGGGAGTGGCTGGGGGCGCCTCTGTGTGCAGCTCTGAAGCGCTGGCCACTCTGGGCTGCCCTGAGGCATCCGGGACCTGCACCGTGAGGCCTCTGCCCAGCCCTGCTCTCCCAGCCCCGCGTGGCTGCCCAGTGGTCAGCGCCCGCCTCCGGAGGCTGAGACCACCAGAGCCACCAAGCAGCCAAGTGAGAAGAAGAAAGACCCATTCTGGGCCCTGCCTCACGTACCTTTAATGTGGCAGACCCTCCTGGGGTGAGGGGTGTGCCGGACCAGGAAGTAGCCCCCATTTCCAGCCATCCGCCTCTGCCCTCCGGCGGCGCGGGCCTGGGGGTGAGGCCGGTGCTCCTGGAGGCTGCTGCCCTGCTCCCGCTGCCGCGGTGACCGGTCCTGCCCTCCTCCTCCTCACCCGCACGCCCAGACGCTCTCAGGCCCTGAAACCGCAGAGCGCCAGTTAGCGCGAGGCCAGCGTTTCTCGCGGGGCGCCCATGGGTGGTTGGCGGGTGATGTGGGTCCTTCAGCAGCACTCGCCAGACCCTGCAGTGTGACGGGCCTGCGCCCTCGAGGTGCTGTCCTGCCTCTCCCAGGAATTCACAGTCGTGTGGTAAAGGGCATTCCTGACCTGGGCCTAGGACAGTTCCCGAGACTTCCCCGACGGCGGCACACAAGGTTGGAAACTCAGGAAGGGCGTCTGGCCTTCGTCCTCGTGGCCGCCCTGAGATGTGCAGATTCTATTTGTAACTTTCCAGTTTCTCTGGTCAGAATTCGCAGTGTCAAAAAACATTTCTGTTCTAGAACCTGACCTCAAAATTTTTCTGGGGCAGATATTTTCAGTCAGTTCACTGACTGTCTTTTAAGCCAGAGCCCTCTGTGTCCCATGGCCTGTGTTCAGTGACTCGCCTGGAAACCGTGGAGACTGCGCGGCAGAGAAGGCCCAGCCCCCGGTGCAGAGGGCTCTCCCCCCTCCCCGGGCTCCGGAGAGGACAGGCCTGTCAGGGCGCAGCTGCAGGGGCTGTGACCCTGCGATGGAAAGGCTGCTGTTTCCGTGGTGGATGTTGAGCTTTTCTGCATCTTCAAGTCGCCGGGCCTAGACTGACCCCCGGCTCCTCCCTTGCCTGTCTGGAGGAGACTCCCCAAGGCGCTCTCACCTTCCTCCCGCCTGCCCGTCTCCTTCCCTCCACGGAGCGTGTTACTCCCTGACAAGAGTTTGCGTGTCTGTGTATTTTCTGCCCCCGCCAGCAGGCAGCAATGGGCAGGAATGATCTGACCCGGCTTCCCACCTCTGTGTTCCCGGCACCCGGCACATTGTCTGTGCAACAGCTACTTAACGTGAAGGTCAGTGTTTTGCACAGAAGATGACTTTACCCCACACGTGTAGGGTTTTTATTTGTATGATCTCTTCCAAACTAAGCCAAAATACTGTCTTTTCCCTCAAAGCAGACCTGTTTGGCTTTTATGTCTTGAAAAGATGAAAGTGTGAGGTATGTTATCTGAACTTCAATTTTGTGAAAATTATCTTTTTGGTGAATTTACTTTATACCTGAGGACAGTTTCGAGAGGTGACGTGGTTGGCAGGAACTCAAGGCTGTCGACGCCTTCCAGGCCTCAGCACAGGCCTACGCCCCGGGTCCCCGAGCTCTGTCAGTCTTCCCGCCCAAGCTGGGATTTCCGACTGGCAGAGACAGCCTGCCGACTGCCGTATACCAGATAGCTCTGCCCCAGTTTCTCCTGCTCCCGCTCCAAGGAGACTTTGCGGCTCCCTGTTGTAGGTACTGCATAGCTTAGCAACACAGAAACATTCCTTTGGGAAACCTGAGTTCCAGAACCTTCCACCAGCCAATCCTTTCAGAGCTCTACCCTCAGCTGACGGGACTGGTCAGATAGTAGAGCTGAGTCACGTGCACGAGAACGAGAAAAAGGACGAGGAA
>NW_023601904.1:0-16125 GCF_014898055.3 Talpa occidentalis
GTGAATCCTTACTTGGAGCAATGATGTGGAGTGGGGTATGAAAGGTGTGCCTGGTGGAGGTAAGAGAAATGCCTTTGCTTTTGTCTTTAGTCTCTTAAGTAAAAGTTTATAAATTAAGCACAGCTGATATATATTAAAATCATTTACTGAGTGACTAGGTTCAGCAAGTTTTTTACTTACCTTGAGAGATAATCAATTTAGATGTTTTGAACTATACTCTTTATTGCAAATAAACTCTGAGTATCACATGATTGGCAAAAATGAATGAATGAATGAATGAATGAAAAATAAATTTTTATAATCAGGTAAATCCATCACTGAAATTTGTCTTAGCACTTCATTATCAGCTCTGGCACAGACTAAGCTCTGCTACCTGAACAGATTTTACAAAGATTCTGCCACCAGTCATGCTTCTAATTTCCTCCCTTGACAAGAGACATAGGACGTGTTGTGGAGTATGGCTGATTTTTATCCACTGCATTAAGCAAAGCACCCTTTGTTAACTCAATTATACTCTGTTCCTTTGTGGGAAACACTTAGCATGACTCACAGTTACCTGATCGTGCTTATTACCTTGCACTGTGTAAGTGGTAAAATAAAAATAAATAAATAAAATAAAGATTAGATTGAAAGGGCCAGAAGTAATAAGGATGCAGAAAAGAAATCAGGAATGAATGGTAATAAGAGCGACATGGCCAGTGCCCAGTAGCTAAGTGTTGAGCCTTGGCAGTGCTCCCAGCCCCCTCTTCACATGAAGGGAAAACAAATGTCTCTACATTCTAAGCAGTAGGAAACAAATCAGTGACCCTGCAGTGAGAAATGCTCCTGATTGCTCTGTACTACATCTAGATGTGATAAGCAGATGAGTCAACATCATTGCAGAGTATTGGGGATACTTTACATGAGCATGAGCAAGTAAACACATAGGTTAGGCTATAGAAGATAAGATGGACAGATAGGTCTCTACAAAAATGTTCACAGATGGAGGCTACTGAAAATAGGATTCATGTTTCTTTTCACCAGTGAAATCCACATGCTCTTTAAATGTTGGAGACTGAAATTTGGAAAAGCTGCTTGCCAAACAATGTGTCACCCTCCAGGTCCAGCTCCAGGAGTCTATCTTGCTAATTTGGGAATTTCCTGAGTGTTCACCCGGGGTTGTGAGCCTTCAAATACTGCAGTAATGGCCCTTTTCATCAACTTGGCATTTTTTTCTGGCAATTATAGAGAACATTCATCAATTTCATAGGTGGGGGGAGCAGATGTATTATACCAGGAAAGTTTTTATGATCTACCAATTTCCTTATCTATTAGACATCTTCCGTCATTGATCTAGGTAAGGGATTCCAGAACATTAATGACTCTAAGAATCATTTTGAAGAAGGGAAACTTTTTTACAAATCCTAGGAGGCAACCTAGATTGCTTCCATTTGTCTGGGCATGGTTGAGAATCTAGTTCTTTTTATTATTATTTATTTTATATATATTTTTACATCAGTTTTCACTTTGTACAATGTATGCATTTTCATCTCAGTTATAGTCCCCGGTGAAATTCCCACCACCCATTTCACCCCGGCACCCTCACCATTAGTCCCTATGCTCTTCCCATCCTGGTTGATCCTATACCTTTCTCCCCCGCAAATGTCTCTGGTTTATAGTTGCCTGCTGATTTTTGCTTATTATAATTGAACAATTATTTAATTAAAATTATAATTTTTCCTGTTCCCTTATTTGGATCCTGTACATCCTCTTATAATATACTATCTTTTTTCTTCTGGCTATTCACTGAGCTTATCCCTCCAGTTCCATCCATGTTGCTGCAAATGGGTGAATCTCCTTTTTGATTGGCTGAGTAATATTTCCAATTGTGTGATATACCACATCTTCTTCACCCAGTCATCTTATTTTTGAGCATTTGGGTTGTTTCAGAATCTAGTTTCTTAAGAGTTGACTAGGGGCGGAGCAACAGGCGGCGAGGGAGGACGCGCTGCGAGTAAGATCTCCCATTTAAAAAAAGTGAATAGGGAGGAAAAGCGGCAGGTCCCAGTGGAACTAGGACACGGAAGATAAACGGGTGACTCCAGCAAACTACCAGAAGAGAAAGTGGCCATAAAAGAGGACTAGAAGGGAGGGAAGCGCAGAACCCTCTCCCTCCCCCGCCCACAGAGGCGGCACTCTCCGACCGGCAGAGAGGAGAAAAACAACAAACCAAAACAACCAACAAGAACAAACGACGCAGCAAGCGGACTGTGAGTGGAAAGGAACTATTGCAGCCACCACACCCGTGAACGGGAGCTGAGGCGAACCCTGCAGGATCCGCCGCGGCGGTGAGCGAACGGCTCCGGGCGCCATTAGAGAAGAACAAAGACCCCGGGAGACGCGCACACAGCCCGGGCTGCCGGTAAAACTGGCGCGGAAACGCGCGCGCGCTCCGCGCGCTTGAAAAGCAAGTGCAGACCGGAATCGCGGCTGCCCAGGTCCCCGCGCCTGCGACCTAGGCTTGCGGGGAGACGACCTAGGCTTGCGGGGAGACGCGCGGAGGTCCTCACTGAGGTGAAGGTCCTCCCTGAGTGAGCAGGAACCAGGCACCCGGCACGGAGCGGTGCAAAAGGCGCCATTCCCGCGCCACTGAACTGGGCTACAGCCCGCGTCCTGGAACTGAGGGCTTTGAACTGAGACCCGGGGCACGAAAATTCGGGCGTGGGTTTCTCCACGACGGTGGGCACAAGGCAGACACAGCACCCAAAGCTGTTGAGGTGTACCCTACCATTCCCCGCTCTGTTCCTGTTCCCACGGGGTGGGGGGGACGAAAAACACAGCCCCCAAGGACAAAGGAGAGATCTCTGGCGCCACCTAGCGACCAGGAAAAAAAAAAAGTCACTAACACCCCATAAAACAGGACATTTCTTAAGACTGCTTGAAAAGGGCAGAAGGTTTCTGCAGTGGCCCAGCCGGGAAGTTATTCCACGCCAGGCCCCTTCCGACCAGCAGTCTGAGCCCACAGAGGGAGCAGGCACCCACGTCCGGGGCAGACCGGGGGCGCAGAAGAGTGTGCCTGAAACCGGAGGCGCAGGGACTGCATCCCGCTTCGCCATTTGAGAACAGGGACATTTCTTCAGTAAAAAACTGCCTAAAACCAGCAGAAAGCTCCCCCAGAAGACAGAGATGGCTCCTGGAAGAGCCAGAGGGGAGCGGAGAAGTTCACCCAAGATGTCAGCAGTCCGAGCAACACAGTGTCCCAACGCATACGACAAATTAGAAAACAGACAGTAGGGAGTAGAAGAACCACACGCAACCTAAAAACTCCTCAGGAAAGAAGCACACCACAAAAAGAAAACCACTCCCCAGATTGCAACGACAGCAACTTGGAAGAACTTCTGAGCCTTCCAGAAAGAGAATTTAAAATTGCCATGATTAAAAAAGTGATAGATCAGAAGAAGGAAATTGAGTCCCTAAAGAGGGAAGTAAGAGAAATGCAGGAGATCAAAGAATTAATGGAGGAACTAAAGAACTCTGGGAAAAGCAATGAAAGCAGAATAGATGAAATGGAAGAACGAATAAGTAATCTTGAAGACACAGAAATAAAAAGAACCAAAACAGAAAAGAAAGAGAAGTACGAAGGAAAAAGAATGAAGAAAGACTTCGGGAACTATCTGACTCCATGAGGAAAGGAAATATAAGAGTTATAGGAATTCCAGAAGGAGAGGAGAGAGATGTAGGAACAGAGAAAAAATTCATGGATATAATTGAAGAGAACTTCCCAAATGAGAAGAAGGAGCTGAAAATTGATATACAAGAAGCAAGAAGAACACCAAACTTCCACGACGAAAGGAAAAAACACAGCAAGACACATAATAGTAAAGCTCCCAAGAATCCAGGACAAGGAAAAAAATAATGAAGCTGACAAGAGGGAAGAAACAGATAACATTCAAAGGAAAACCAATCAGGCTGACATCAGACTTCTCTGAAGAAACACTACGGGCAAGGAGAGAGTGGAGGGACATAGTCAACAGACTCCAAGAAAACAGATGCCAACCAAGAATACTCTATCCCGCAAAGCTCTCTTTCCTCCATGAAGAAAGAATATGGACCTTCCCAGACAAAGAGAAACTCCGGAATTTCATTGCGACTAAACCCCCACTCCAAAAAATACTACAAGGAATCCTAAAGCCAGAACCTCAGAGGACGAAATAACACGAAAGAAGACCAAAAAAAAAAAAAAGTTATTAAAAGAATAAATAAATAAAATCAAAGGAAAGACAAACATAATGGCAAATACAGATGCTAACATATCAATATTAACTCTAAATGTAAATGGACTAAACTCTTCAATAAAAAGACACAGAGTTGCAGCCTGGATTAAGAAACAAAACCCAACCTTTTGCTGTTCTCCAGAAACACATTTAGCTACAAAAGATAAAAATAGGCTCAAAAGTCAAAGGATGGAAACAATCCTACAAGCAAATGGGCCAAAAAAGAAAGCAGGAACAGCTATACTTATATCAGATAAAACAGACTTCAAACTCAAAAAAAATAAAAAGAGACCCCAATGGTCACTACATTATGATTAAGGGGACAATACTTCAAGAAGAAATAACACTCATTAACATATACTCACCAAACGAAAGAGCACCAAAATATATCAGACAACTGTTGTCCTCTCTGAAAACAGACATCAGAGAAAACACATATGTAGTGGGAGACTTCAACACACCACTATCAACAATGGATAGATCAACAAGACAAAAATAAGTAAAGAAACTAAAGCTCTAAATAAGGACCTAGAGCATTTGGGCTTGAACAGACATCTATAGAACACTAAACCCAAAAAAAACGGAGTACACATTTTTTCTCAAGCGCACATGGATCATTCTCCAGGATCGATCACATACTGGGGCACAAGACAAACATCAACAGATACACCAAGATTGAAATCATACCAACCATCTTTTCTGACCACGAAGGCATCAAACTAGAAATAAATCATAAAAAGAAGGCAAGGAACTATCCTACCTCATGGAGATTAAAAGCCACACTACTGGAAGACCACTGGACTAACGAGGAGATCAAAGAAGAAATTAAAAAATTCTTTGAATTGAATGACAAGGAGGACACCAATATCCTAAATGTATGGGATGCAGCAAAAGCAGTAATAAGAGGAAAATATATAGCAATAGAAGCTCACATCAAAAAACAAGAAAGAACTCAAAGAAACAACCTAATCTCGAAGCTCAAAGATCTAGAAAAAGAACAACAAAAAAACCCCAGAACCAGTAGAAGAAAAGAAATAATAAAAACCAAAGCAGAAATAAATGAAATTGAAACTAAAAAAACAATCCAAAAGATCAATGAAACCAAGAGCTGGTTCTTTGAAAAAATAAATAAAATAGACAAACCCCTAGCCAGGCTCACAAAGGAAAAAAGGGAGAAAGCACAAATACACAGAATCATAAATGAAAGAGGAGAAATCACAACGGACACAGCAGAAATCAAAAGAATAATCAGTAACTACTATGAACAGTTATATGGAAACAAGTTCAACAATCTAGAGGAGATGGACAAATTCCTACAACTCTACAATCACCCAAAGCTAGATAAAGAAGAAATAGAACACCTAAACAGACCAATTACAAGCAGCGAAATTGAAATGGTAATTAAAAACCTCCCCAAAAACAAAAGCCCAGGACCTGATGGATTTACAAATGAATTCTACCAAACATTCAGAGACGAATTAGTGCCTATCCTTCACAAACTCTTCCAAAAAATTGAGAAGGAAGGGACAATACCAAACACGTTCTATGAAGCCAATATTACACTAATACCAAAACCGAATAAGGACAACACAAAAAAGGAAAACTATAGGCCAATCTCCCTAATGAACACTGATGCAAAAATCCTCAATAAAATTTTAGCTATCAGAATCCAACAATGTATCCATAAGATAATTCACCACGACCAAGTGGATTCATTCCAGGGGCACAAGGATGGTTTAACATCCGAAAATCAATCAACGTTATCCAACACATCAACAAAAAGAAATATAAAAACCATATGATAATATCAATAGATGCTGAGAAAGCTTTCGACAAAGTGCAACACCCATTCATGATAAAAGCCCTTGAAATTCTTGGGATACAAGGAACATACCTCAACATCATAAAGGCCATCTATGACAAGCCAACAGCCAGTATCATTCTCAATGGTGAAAAGCTGAAAGCAATTCCATTAAGATCTGGAACAAGACAAGGATGTCCACTCTCACCACTGCTTTTCAATATAATACTGGAAGTCCTAGCCAGAGCAATAAGACAAGAGAAAGACATCCAAGGAATCCAAATAGGAAAAGAAGAAGTCAAACTATCACTATTTGCAGATGATATGATAATATACATAGAGAACCCCAAAATCTCCACAGAAAAACTAATTCAACTCATCAATCAATTCAGTAAGTGGCAGGATACAAAATCAACACGCAAAAGTCAGTAGCCTTCCTATACACAAACAATAAATCTGAAGAAGAAGAAATCAAAAAACCACCCTTTTATTATCGAAACAAAAAAAATCAAATATTTGGGAATAAATCTAACAAAAGAGGTAAAGGACCTATACAAAGAAAACTATAAAACACTGTTAAAAGAAATAGAAGAAGACACAAAGAAATGGAAAGACATCCCCTGCTCATGGATTGGAAGAATAAACATTATTAAAATGGCCATCCTACCAAAAGCAATATACAGATTCAATGCTATTCCAATCAAAATCTCAATGGCATTCTTCAAAGAAATAGAACAATTATTGATGAAATTCATATGGAATCACCAAAAACCCCGAATAGCCAAAGCTCTACTGAAAAAAAAAGAAGAAATGGAGGCATCACACTCCCAGACTTCAAACTATACTACAAAGCCATAATCATCAAAACTGCATGGTATTGGAACAAGAACAGACATACAGACCAATGGAATCGAATAGAAAATCCAGAAATAAACCCACAGATTTATGGTCAACTAATCTTTGACAAAGGAGCAAAGACTATGCATTGGAGCAAAGAAAGTTTGTTCAATAAATGGTGCTGGGAAAACTGGGTCGCTACATGCAAAAGAATGAAGCTTGACCACTACCTCACACCATACACAAAAATCAACTCAAAATGGATTAAAGAACTAGACATAAGACCTGAAACCATAAAATACATAGAAGGAAATATAGGCGAAACACTACGGGATTTGCACATCAAAGACATCTTTACAGACACATCACCCAAAGCAGTGATAGTGAAGAGAAAGATAACAGCTGGGACTACATCAAATAAAGAGCTTCTGCACAGCAAAAGAGACAATAACAAAAACAAAGAGAAACCCCACCAACTGGGAGAACATTTTTGCACCCAACACTAATGATAAAGGACTGATCACAAAAATCTGCAAAGAGCTGATGAGACTCAGCAACAACAAAGAAAATAATCCAGTCAAAAATGGGCAGAAGAGCTAAAAAGAAACTTCTCTGAAGAGGAAATGCAAATGGCCAACAGACATATGAAAAAATGTTCAACATCACTTGTAATCAGGGAAATGCAAATCAAACTACCATGAGATACCATCTCACACCAGTGAGAATGGCACATATTAAAAAAACTAGCAACAACAAATGTTGGCGAGGATGTGGAGAAAAAGGAACTCTTGTGCACTGTTGGTGGGAGTGCAAACTGGTCCAACCACTATGGAGAGCTGTGTGGAGATTTCTGGACCTACTAAACATAGAGCTTCCATATGATCCAGCAATTCCACTCCTAGGTATTTACCCAAAGGACACAGAAACATCAATTCCAAAGAGCACCTGCACCCTATGTTTATAGCAGCACTGTTTACAATAGCTAAGCTTTGGAAACAACCCAAATGCCCAAAAATAGATGACTGGATCAAGAAGATGTGGTACATATATACCATGGAATATTACTCAGCATTCAAAAAAGATAAACACATGCAATTTGCAGCAACATGGATGGCGCTGGAAGGGATCATGCTCAGCGAAATAAGCCAAAAAGAAAAAGAAAATACCGGATGGTCTCACTCATAGCAGGAATCTAGAAAACTTAAATAAGGGACCAGGAAAATGATATAAGAAAGTGAAAATCAAAATCAACAAAAAACTATGAACCAGAGACACTTTTTGGGGGGTGGGGCGGGAGGGAAGGATTGGGGTCAGAATGGGGCGTTTGCAATTGTATGGGGAATATAAAAATAAAATTTAATATTAAAAAAAAAAAAAAAAAGAAGGGAAAAAAAAAAAAAAAAAAAGAAATATCAAAAAAAAAAAAAAAAAATAAAATAAAAAGCATGTCCAAAGCCCTGTTCTACTTTAGTCTCCAAATGTTGCTACTTACCCTTATATATACCTTGCTTTTTCCTTCAGAAAAATATATTAAATTTTATAATGTTTTCTCTTAAGATACACTAGTTTTCTCTTTTCATGTTTTATACTTTGTGTCAGTGCCAGAAATGAATTATTTCCATAAATTCTATAAATATTTTCATTTGTTTTCTGCTAACATAGTAAGTCTCAGGCATTTCCTGCTTAAACAAATAATAAAATCTAAATAGATAATGGTTTAACATACCTTTAGGACGTACTGTCTCATTTCAGTCATGAAGGGATTCGTATTGAACAGAAAGGTAAGGGTGATGAAGTTATTCTTAATCGTAGGTGTTGAAAGAAAGAATTGACTGTTATTTTTAAGTTTTAGGAGATCTTTGCTTGTGACTGAATGGCCTCTGAAAAGTTTGTTGTGGGATTTTATAATCCCTAAAGATTAACTGTGTGGATCATATAACTGATACTGTGTAAAGAAATGCTCTCATAGGATACAACTTCCTAGCATTCCCTTTTTTAATGAATAAAGGTTATTTTCACATAGGATGATATTCTAATGGAAGATGCAAATAGATAAAATTCTAGAGGACTTTTCCAAAGTCTCCCAAATTAAATTTCTTGGCTTAGCACAGGATTTAGAATCATCATTTTCCTATTTTAAGCAGTTTATTGAATTTGGTCAGATGAAGGAAGTTGCTAGTGTATTTGTCAATACTATCCCAATATATCAGTCTGTAAAATTAAACAGGAAATGCGCAGGACACAAAATAAGGAAATTAACCATCTTTTTTAGGCTACTTACATTAAATTTAGCCCCTGAGTGATGTTCTGTCCTCAAAGACCATCTATATTTTAATATAATTACACACACACACACATACACAGAGGTCTTTAATGTTATAGTAGTTTTGCCAGGTCTTTTCTAGTGTTTGTATGATGGATTGTATTTTGTATGAATTTTTTTCTGTACTACTTCTTAATGTTCTTAAAAATTGACACAAAACAAAAATCCTTGGCAGTGGGTCAGCCCACTAGTAAACAGAAAGATGATAAGAATATTACCAGGACTAAGTGCTATACCCTTAGCATAAAATACATTGCCACTTACATATTATTTTTGTACTTTTCTGGAAAGCCTGAACAGTTGTTTCATTGAAAGCTTTGAAAGCAAGAAGCTTCTTGATCCAAGCATGCGTTAGCTTGAATCCTTTTTGCGGTAAATTATGTGTGATACTTTTAAAAATGTATAATATGATTCAGGTTTCCAGGCATTCCAGAACTTTCTTTAATGGGGTTTTGAAGGTTGTATTACTCTACGTAAATCATGAGATACCTGCTGAGGTGGAATTCAGCAAGTGTTGCCAAGATAATCCTAGTGTCAGCATTGAGATTTTCTTATTCAAAATGACACAGGACTGGTTCAAGTCCTCCTGTAAGTCTTTCCTGAGTACTCAATAATATCCTTTTCTAGATCTTTTGAGAGAGAGCTATAAATTTGTTCTTTCAAATGTAATCTATTTCTGTTAATGGCTGAGTTTTGAGATTTTGCTTTATTAACAAGAATCAATCTATGACCTATTTCTTTTATTTCCCATTTGTAAGAGATGGAACCCCTACTACATATAGAAATTCTCAAACCCACCCTCACCAGCAAATGAGGCTTGCTAATGCATGTTATTAATATAATTATGTTAATGTTAGTAATAACAGTCAGTTAGTGAATGCTTGAAATGAGTCACCACTCTTTTCTTTAGAAAAATCCAATTTAATCCTCAGAGCGATCCTGAGATTTGATTATCAGGGATGCTATTATCTTTAGTTCAAGAAAATCCTTGTGTTCATTTGACTTTACCACATGATGTTTAGGAAGAATGTCAATACTTGTCTTGTTTGAGTAATAGAAACCTAGGTTTTTAAAAGAGAAAGGAGTCTTTAGAACCATTTAGTATACTGCTTTCATTTTTACAAGAGATAACTAAAGCTTGCTTCTTTGCCTGGATCTGACACAACTTCTTCACACAAGGGCCAGCAAATTTGTCTTCTGAAAGGCCAGCTTGTCAATATTTTAGAGTTTTAGGATCAATTAGAATTCATCTTCTTCCTCCATGAACTCTACTTCAATTTTACCTCATCATGATAACCATAAGATATTTTGCTCATTGTGAGTCTACCAACCTACTGCTCTTACTGAAACCTTCTGGAGACTCCTCATTGGCTACTAGAGAAAATTCAGTCAAATGATAAAGCTTGCCCTGGTCTGAGTCTTCTTTAGTTCTTTCATCTTACCTTTCTCATATCCTCCCTGAGCACTTTGCTCTTTAGTAATACCAAACAGCTGTAGTTACCACATATTCACTGCATTACTTGACATTTCTCTTTACTCCAGTAAGTTTTTCTACCTGCAACAACAATTTTTTTAGAGTTTGTTTGCTTGAATTTGTCCTTAAAATTTGAATGATAGCATCTTTTAGAATATCCTTGTGTTCAAAATCTTCTTTTCCAACATGGCATGTGGAAGCATCCATAAATGTTTTTTTGATTTGAACTTGCCTTGATATACCTAGTCATGTTGTCTCTTGCCCCAGCCTATTGAGTGCTGCCCACAACTGGATGCTTTGTGGTGACTTTGAGAAATGAAGGGGACTGGGTATGAGGAAATAGAAATTGCATCTCACGTAATAGTTGCATTCTATTATGGAAAATAACAATGATGTATTTTTAAAATTTAACTGTGGTAGTATTGGGGTACCCCCGTCAGCTATTACCACTAAGTGCATTCACCACCAACTCACCCATATTCCACCCCTTTGACCATTGTGCTTCCTTCCCTCTTTGTTCTTAATGATCTTTTTAACCTGAGTTTTCAGACATTACTTACTATATGTAAACTTAAACTTTATTATGAATTTTACCATCTTGCTCTATGCTGTCCTTTTTAGTATAGTTCAATTTTATTTTCCATTTTGCCTTCCAGAAAAAGAACTTTTGTTTTCATGCAACAATCATAAATGTTTAATTCCAAATGTCTGTTTTAGTTTTTATGAAACTTACCTTCATATTTCATGTCAGGGAGCATATCATATTGTCTTAATATATGACCACTTATGTTATTTTAAATTATTCTTTGAATTTTCCCTAAAGTATAGCATTAACCTTTGAAGTGTTTCTTATTCCTAAGGGTGCTTTATTTTTCTCTCAATTTTGAACTTAGGTGGGATGATTTTCAAACATTTTTGGAGAGTTCATTCATTTTATTTATTCCAAATTAAATCATAAGTGGATCACTACTGTATTACACAAATAAAAACTTGTCATTATGAGCATTAATTATTTTTTTCATGCTACATTGGTTTACAATGCTGTATTTGATTTACAGGTACAGGATCATACTCTTTAGTTGCATTTTACCACACCACACCCACTACCAAAGTAGCTGTACTCTCCTTTACCATAGTCCATTGTCCCTCCTCCCCACTCTTCTCTCCTCCTCTCTCTCTGGTAGCCTCAATTCTAAAATCAAGTTTCTTGGGATTGTAACTGGTTTACTTGTATCTGATATCTGGTTTTTGTCATTCTTCTATTTTATTTTGCTTAGCTTAATCCCTTCCAGTTCCATTCATATTGTTTTAAATGGACAAGTTTATCTTATTTTTATAGCTGAGTAGTATTCCGGTATATTTATATATATCTATCTGTCTATTATCTGTCTATCTATCTATCTATCTATCTATCTATCTATCTATCTATCTATCTATCTATCTATCCATACACACATACTATCTTCTTACTCCACTCATCTGTCTTTGTGCACTTAGGTTATTTATATAATGTGGCTATTGTGAATAGTTCCAAAATGAACATAGGAAGCATTTATTTCTTCAAATTAGTGTTTTTTTTTTTTTTTATAGGAGATATGTAGGAATTGCTGGATCATATGCTAGATCTATTTTTAGTATTTTAAGAAATCTCCATCCTGTTTCCATAGCTGGACTAATCTACATTGCCACTAAGATTGTAAGAGGGTTTCTTTTTCTCTATAGCCTCACCAACACTTGTTCCTGTCTTTTTGATAGGGACTATTCTCATAGGTGTGAGGTGATATCTCATTATGTTTTTGATTTGCATTTCCCTGATGATAAGCAATGAGCATTTTTTCCTGTGCCTGTTGGCCATGTGTTATGTCTTTCTTGGAGATGTGTCTATTAAGTTCTCCCTATTTTTTGATTGGGTTGTTTTCTTTCTTTGATTTGTATGAGTTCTTTGTTGATATTTGTATGTCAGCCTCCTGTCATATGTATGGGGTGTAAATATTTTTTGCATTCAGTAGGATTTTTTTGTTTTGCCTTAGTGATAATACCTTTCATTGTGCAGTAGTCTTTCAG
The DNA here is from genome assembly GCF_014898055.3 of Talpa occidentalis. Taxonomy (NCBI): domain Eukaryota; kingdom Metazoa; phylum Chordata; class Mammalia; order Eulipotyphla; family Talpidae; genus Talpa; species Talpa occidentalis. Next base: position 12,753 of record NW_023601904.1, read on the forward strand.
TTTGATGTAGTCCCAATTGTTTTTGTAATCTTTTGTTTCTCTTTGATGTTGTGGAAAAATCCAAAAGACATCATTGAAGTCTGTGTAGTGAAATATTTTTGCCTGTGTTTTCTTCTATGTATTTTATGGCTTCAGTCTTTATATGCAAGTATTTTATGCATTTTGAATTAATGTTGGATGTGGTGTGGGATGGTGGTCTAGTGTCATCCTTTGGCATGTCCAGTTTTTCTAACACAATTTATTGAAAATTTTCTTTTCTCCAATGTATACTTCTTACTTTTTTGTCATATATTAAATGTCTGTATAAGTGTGGGCTTATTTCTGGTCTCTCTGTTCTATTCAGTTGGTCTGTGTGTCTGTTTTGACACACAGTACCATACTATTTTAATTATTATAGTTTTGTAGTATACTTTGAAGTCTGGCATGTCTTTCACCTCCTTTGTTAAGTTTATCCTGGGTATTTCATTCTTCTAATGAGATTTAAATGGCATTGCTTTCTTGACTTCTTTTCTAGTTCGTTGTTTATGTGTAGTGATGAAACTGATTTTTATGAATTGATTTTGTAACCTGACACTTTACTGTACTGATTATTGTTTCAGTTATTTTTTTTATTTTTTTTTTAAGATTTATTTACTTATTTATACAAGCCAAGGTACATTCAGAAGCGCGGGAGGGTGAGAGAATTTACCAGGGCCAGAGTGGGGAGCAGAGCAGGCAGAAGGACTGAAGTACACTGCTGAGGGAGCAGCGGGTGGTAGGAGAGGTCTGCGCGCCATGTGGACCCTCCTCCGGTGGCCGGGGCAGCCAGGGATCGAACCTGTGTTTTGCAACCCAGTGCTCAACCACTGCGCCACCTGGGAGGCCCCTGTTTCAGTTATTTTTTAGTGGAATATTTAGGATTTTCTATATAATTTGTCATGTAATCTGCAAATAGTGATGGTTTTACTTCTTTCCAATTTGGATTCCTTACATATATTCCCTTGCCTAATTTATGAGCATTTTATCTTTTATTTCATGTGTGTATCATTTAGTTATATGCTTAATGTGAAATAATGGGGTGTTTTTTATTTATCAACATAGGTTTTGCATATTTGGGATACAATTATAATGCACATTTTAATATCTGTATGTGCTTTTATTATTTTGTCTATAACTGAAACAGTTTTAATTAATGTATTTATCTCCATCTTTTGGTTATATTTTTGTTCCTTAGATTCTTGTGAATTATTTTCTCTGTGTGTGTTCAAAGAGTTTTATCTGAGTTTTAAATTTTTATATAACTTGGGAAATTTTAAGCCATTATTTTACCAGGCATGTTTATTTTGCCCTTCTCTCACCTGGTGTAAACTCCAATTGCTCTCATAATAGGATGTTTGACGATTTGTATCTCACTGATGATGTTTATTTTTCCTCTTTTCTTTGAGTTTTTTTAAATCTTTTTACATGGTTTTTATTGCTGTGTCTTCAAGTTTACTAATATTTTCTTCTGCAATGTCTAATCTGTTATTATATCCTCCTCTCCCCCAACCTCCCTCTTTCTGTGTTTTATCTTAGATGTTTTCATCTATAGAAATTAGCTTTAGGAACATTTTATATCCTTTTCTGTACTAATCTTTCATAAAGCCTTTTAAACAAATACAAAGCCATCATAATAATTGCTTTAATGTTATCTGTTATTTTTTATGTTTGTGTTGATTCTCAATTATTTTGATTGGAATTTTTTCTCCATTGGTCACATTTTTTTTTTTTTTCATAATTTTGCTAGACATGAATTTTACCTTACTGGAATTTTTTTAATCTCTCTGAGCTTTGTTCTAAGATACAGTTCATCAAAACATTTGATCCTCTTAGAAACTGCTTTTAGGATTATTAGGTGGGACTAATTTGTGTACTAATTATGGGGCTAATCATTTTCTACAACTGAGGCAAAATCCTGATTAGTTCACTACCTAATGTAGTATATTAAGGTTTTCCAGTCTTGCTGGTGACTGTGACCACTATTCTCAACCCTGGGTGTACATTGGGCAGTGTTCCCTTTAGTCTTTATGGGTATCTTTTCCCTGACCCACATTGTTTTCTCAAATACATGCTCTGATCAATAGTTGCCTGAATATGTGAGTTTCAGTGATAATCTTCAGAATTCTTGTTTGGAATGCCTTTCTTCTCTGACACTTTGCCTTGTAAGCGCTCATCACCTTTCCCTAGGTTCTTAAACAAGACTCCCACCACTAATGATCTAATGATGTGACATTGTCTGGAAACTGGTTTTTTTTTTTTTTTAAGATTTATTTTTATTTATACATACAAGAACTGGGGTACAGGCCAGAGTTGTGGGGTGAGAGCATTCACCAGAGACAGAGTGAGGAACAGAACAGGCAGATTGACTGAAATACACTGCTGGGTGAGTCAGGAGAGGTCTGCTGCTCCATGTGGGTAGCTTCCTGGCTGGGGATCAAACTCGTGCTGCAGTGACTGCCATGAGCTTCATAGGTTGCATCTTAATCTCTTGTGCCACCAGGGAGGCCCTAGAAACTGTTTAGAGGCTATAGGTGGGGCAATTATATGGCTCACTTTATGTCTTTCTAAACTCTCAGTAATGTCCTTTTTTGCCTAGTATATCATGTCTTAAATATCCTTCTTTCAAATAGTTTTTATATTCTTTTACTTAAGGTAGTAAGGTAAATATGGTATCAGTTATTCCCACTTGGGTACAAACTTAAGCTGGGCTCGGTATGATTATTTTCACACATTGATGTTCATCAATATAAAATTTTGACAAGTCACTTAATTATAAAAAGATGACCTATTAAACTTAGTGAAGAATCACATGCCTGCTTTTTTTTATAACTTTATTTTAGTGATTTATATTCTCTGACAATTTTTCTCAGAGAAAAATAACCATAGATTTATTTGTTTTAAATAACGTTAGCTAATGAAATTGATGCTTCATATTAATCATTGGGATTGTTTTTAACTTTTGATTCTAAAATTAGTTACAGATGGTACAGATGTTTATGTTAAATGTAGATGTATGTAATGTTTATGACAGCTATGCCATAATACAACATTAGCAAAGTTATGTTCTTATAGGAGAAACTACCATGTTAAATAATCTGAAAAAATAGTCATTTTGAGGGTTTTGTTTTACATTTTTTAAAACAACATTTGGTTTTTCTACTGACTATAAAATGTGAAGTTCTGGTTTTGTTAATGTCTTTGATCTTTTAAATAAGGATCTGAAACAAAATGTGTACACAAATATAGCATTTCACTGATATTATAAAACTCATTTACTTTTTAATTCTTTGAATTAATGAAAGGCATTTAGTCTTTTGTATGGTTAATGTTTGAAGTCAAAATGCTATTTATTTTA
>NW_023601905.1:0-16120 GCF_014898055.3 Talpa occidentalis
CCCCTCAGCAGTGTACTTCGGTCCTTCTGCCTGCTCTGCTCCCTGCTCTGGCTCTGGTGAATTCTCTCACCCTCCCATGCTTCTGACTGTACCCAGTGCTTGTATAAACAAACCATCAAACAAAACAAACAAATAAATAAAACATGCCTCTATAAAAAATAAATAAATAAATAAAACCTGCTTCACCTAAAGTTTTCCACATTCAGCACAGTTATTATTTAATTGACCAGAACAAAAAACTGAGTGTCACATTCTGAACAAGTCTCCTTCTATCACATTCTACATTGATTTATTAGCAAACCCTGTGTAGTCTACTTTCATAACATAATCAGAATCCAACCACTTTTGACTATCTTTACCACAGTATCTCTGGGTCAAGCTTCTATCATTACTTTACAGGTTCTTAACTGATATTCTTGCTTCTTCTCTAGCTCCCCCCTTCAGTCTATTCTTTTTGCAGCAGCCAGGTGATACTGTTAAAATGTAAGTCAGTCCTGTCACTCTGTTCAAAATCTTTCAATGACTTCCCATCCTACTAAGAGTGAAAACCAAACTCTCTACCATGGCTCAGATTTATGATCTGCCTTCTTATTGTCTCTTTGACTTCATTTCCTGCTATTCTCCCCTCAGTCAACCCTCTGTGGTCACCAAGACCTCTTTCTTCTTAGCTCCCGGAACACGGCAAGTATATTTCTACCTTAGAGCCTTTGCATCTGTTCTCCCTCTGGCTGAAACAATCTTCCCTCAGACAACCACATGACTTAATTCCTTCAGCATCTTCAATTTTAATTCAAATATCATCTCAATGAAGCCTCAGTAGGCCACTGAATTTATGTTTCAAATGACCTCAATAACTCCATACCCCTGAAAACGCTTTCCTCAGCCTCCCCTCTTTCTATTTATTTAACTGAAGAAGTTGGTTATTTTCTTAGAGTCACAGGGAATAAAATCTAACTTGCGAAGTAATGAAAGGTAATGAAGAGGGGGGAAAAGCCAATGGCAACTTTGAGTGATAGATTTGTGATATTTGAAAGACACAACTCTCAGGATAATACTAAGTTTCATTATCAATATCCCACACAGGATGGAAAAGGAGGTATGAGAAGCAAGGATAAATTTGACACAGCTCTCACAGGAACTCTATGAAAGAAGAGAGTACAGAAGAATCAACTCTGGGACATGATAAAGGGTTGGGAAATCATTGAAGTTCCGGGAGAGCTGTAATTTGACTTGGATCTTAAAGAAAGGATGATCAGGAATTCAATAATCAATATTCAGGCTTTCTCTGAAAAATGAGGACGAAAGCAACTTTCTAGCTAAATTGTAGTTCACAACTTAACCAATGCTTACAAAAAAAAAATAAGTATAGTTATTGTGAACTAACAGAGAAAAAACTAGATTTTTAGCTTGTAATTTAGTAGCACAATGAAACAAACTTAAAAGTAAATGATGACAGTAGTGTTAATACACAGGAATATTTACCTTATCTCTTGCAGTGAGAAATCGTGGATCATCTTGAAAAGCTTCTTTGACAAGTTTAAAATCTATTAAACAGTGTAAGTAACTGCTCACATATTTCTCAGAGTCCTAGAGACAAAATTATTTTTATCAATTTAGTTTTTAGAAAATAAAAAAAAAACAAAAAAAAAAAAATGACATCATACATACATACAAACAATTTTATCACGTTTATTAACTATCGCTTTAAATTTTTGGAAAATTTTTTCTTGATTTTTTTTCTTAAAATCTAAAGATGTTTCAGTATTACTGACCTGCCATCAATTATAATATTAAATACCTGTCCTGGATTTTAAAAAAGCCTTCACATACATCTATCACTGCCATTGAGGAAAACTTACAGTAGTAATAGTTTCAGCAGCTGCACCCTATCTGCCAGGCCAGCACTAATGATATGCTCCTCCAAGTCTTTCAACATTGGCTCTATCCCATTAGGAACTTTGTCCATCAATGAAAACATTAAATGTAATTCTGAAAGGATAGAATATACTCATGTAATGATGCCATTCATTAGAATAAATCTTTTCTTTAAAATTATATCATGGTATACGTATAGCATGTCTATGCGAGTAACAGTGTGGAGAAGTATTAGTTGGAGGGTGTTAATATTAATAGTATTCTGTGGGTACAGTTAGTTCAGGAGTTATTATGACAATTACAGATTGTCAGATTGACAAAAAATGATTAATTTTTTAAAAAAATGATTTTTTTTGACAAAAATTATTCCTTAAAAGAATATAGTTAAAAGTGATCACACATTGCAACCCTACTCTTAAAAAAGTGAGTCATTTGACCTCCAACACAATGGAATATTTTTATTCTAGGAAGTAAAAGAGTTTATACAGAATAGTACATTTAATTAAATATAATATTGAATATATAACCATGTTGAGGAGTAAAAAAAGCTGTATTAGTCAGAATAGTAATTATAAAAAGATAAAATAAAACTGGATTCATAAAAATTTTTCACTTTATAAAAGAACTTTCTTACGTTACATATACTATTTACATGACCTTTACCAAAATCTAACCATAAAGAACGGTTGCCATTAAATAAATCCTTTGGAAGGGAGTACAAGATCAGACATAACTACTTAGCTTTGGAAACAGAAACTCAAACATTTCATTTATGCTACTGAGTAGTATGCTCTCTGCTATATAACTACATCAAAAGAATGTATGAACTTAAGTGAGTTTAAATATGACTGTGAAATAACATACAATAAAAACTGGAGAGTAATATGTCAAAATGTTCAAAATGTGGTTAACTCTGAGTAACGGATGTGGGTAAATTTCACTGATTTTTTTTTTTTTTTTTAAAGTCAACAAGGCATGTTTTTTATTTATTTATTTGTTTGTTTGTTTTTGTTTGTACATGCACTGGGTACAGTCAGAAGCGTGGGAGGGTGAGAGAATTCACCAGAGCCAGAGCGGGGAGCAGAGCAGGCAGAAGACCGAAATACACTGCTGAGGGGAGCAGTGGGCGGCAGGAGAGGTCTGCACGCCATGTGGGACCCTCCTCCGGTGGCCAGGGAGCAGCTGGGGATCGAACCGGTGCCGCAGAGGCCGCAGGCAGCTTCGCAACCCAGCGCTCAACCACTGCGCCACCGGGGAGGCCCTGATTTTCTTTTTGGTTTGATGTACTTGCTATATCCCCAAATTTACCTTAATTAAGAAAACTTTTAGGTAATTAAAAAAATACATCCCTCTTTTTGGAAGAGGGATGATAACTGTTAATGCAGTGCTAAATACATAATACTGTCCTATACTATATGTTATAATTTTTTAATTTGATTTTTTTAAGATTTATTTATTTATGCATAGAAGAACTGGGTGAAGGCCAGAGGTATGGGGATGAGAGGATTCACCAGAGACAGAGGGGAGCAGAACAGATGGATCGACTGAAATACACTGCTGAGGGGAGCAGCAGGTGAGACAGGAGAGGTCTGCTGTGCCATGTGGGTCAGCTCCCTGGCTGAGTTTCGAATTCAGGCCATAGTGGTGATAGAATTGAAACAATCAACAAGCCACCAGGGAGGCCCCCTATGTTTTAAATTAAAATTAGCCTTTAAATGAAGAGTCCTACACTTAATAAAAAATTTGAAATCTCACACATATGCACATACACACAACAGTATTGATACCAAAGGAGTGAAAATGCTTAACATATAATCTTATAAATGTAATTTGTAACTGAGCAAAATAGTAAATCATTTAAATATAGTTTACAGTAACAGATATAACAGAGTTACCTAATGGCAATTTATTAAGCAATCTGTTTCAAAAATGCCTTCTGAAAAGACTGTAAGAACTTGATGTGATGTTTTACCTACTTTCAGTTTCATTTCGCTTGATCATGCCTTGGCACTCTGCTAAGATAGTCTCTTTAAAGGATGTCACCAGGGCATTTACACAGCATTCCATGAGCTGAAATACACCACAAATTGGTCAAGGTGACTAGAAGCACAAATAAGGACAAATCTATTCCATTCTACTTTGTTTTATAGCTCCATTAGGCTGCACTGTTTAACTACAGCAAAAAGTTAAGTATAATGAAAGTATATTTTACTTACCCTTAATACAGAATTGTTGAAGATGGATACTCTACACTAGTTACTAAAGTATCTTTTCCCCTAAGGAAAATGCTACAGAGTTTAGATTCTCTTCAGAATTTTTTTTTTTAAAGACTATTTTTTTTTAAAGATTTATTTTTATTTATTTATACAAGCACTGGGTATAGTCAAAAGCGCGGGAGGGTAAGAGAATTCACCAGAGCCAGAGTGGGGAGCAGAACAGGTAGGCTAAAGTACACTGCTGAGGGGAGCAGCGGGCGGCAGGAGAGGTCTGCGCGCCATGTGGGACCCTCCTCTGGTGGCCGGGGAGCAGCCAGGGATTGAACTGGCGCTGCAGAGGCTGCAGGCAGCCTCGCAACCCAGCGCTCAACGGCTGTGCCACCAGGGAGGCCCTCTCTTCAGAAAAAAAATTTTTTTTTAGAGGCATGTTTTATTTATTTATTTGTTTGTTTGTTTTGTTTATACATGCACTGGGTACAGTCAGAAGCGCGGGAGGGTGAGAGAATTCACCAGAGCCAGAGCGGGGAGCAGAGCAGGCAGAAGGACCGAAGTACACTGCTGAGGGGAGCAGCAGGCGGTAGGAGAGGTCTGCGCGCCATGTGGGATCCTCCTCCAGTGGCCGGGGAGCAGCAGGGGATCGAACCGGTGCCACAGAGGCCGCGGGCAGCTTCGCAACCCAGCGCTCAACTGCTGCACAACCGGGGAAGCCCTCTCTTCAGAAATTTTTAACAAAAGTGCCCAAGCAGGGAAGGAAATAGTACAGAATGAAAAAATAAACTTTGAGAGTCTTTTCTTACCTGGAGAGAACATCAGAATTAAGACTCAAATTCTAACAGTATGAATACATTCATTTAGCCAACTATCACTGGATGCCTACTACTTGGGCACCAAGAAAGTGGTCAGGAGACATACGAGAATAAGATATAACCCCTACTTTGGAGAAGATCACATTGAAAATTTTTACTTGAATTACAAATCTCTCAAGTGAATTATATATCCTTTAAGTTATTTGTCATGACTTTTCCAACAACCTGATAGTAACACATACACACAAAAATCAGCAAAGGAATTACTTCTGTTTAAAGTAGTTAAAAATGTCATACCTACAAGATGCTTTTTAAATTGGATCTTGAAAAAATACGTATATAACTTACAGTGGATTGAGTAGTCTATGAAAAAGACAGTGGGAGTGAATGCTAGAAAGGTGGTCTAGAGCCAGAAGTATCAAAGGTTTTAAACAGAGGGTAAATGTAATGAGCTTCTACTCCCCAATTCCCCAAGGATCAAGAGCAGTTGTGAGGTTATGGTAGGGAGAATAATAAAGGAGGCTGTTGAAATATTCCATGTTCGAGGACCAGGCTCCAGTGTTCTAGGAAGCCCCCAGTAAAATGACCTAAATGGGGCAGACGATGTCCACTCCACCCCCTTTCCTGCTCCCTACTATAATTATTTGGTCTTCTTGTGCTCAACATATTTCTGAGTCCTAGAGACAAAATTATTTTTATCAATTTAGTTTTCAGAAATAAAATAAAACAAAAAATGAGAATACATACATAATATAAACAACAGATTGGAAGTACTAAAGCAAGGTACACAAAAGCTGACATGTATTTTTTTTAATATTTATTTATGCATATACGAGCTAGGGTATAGGCCAGAGGTGCAGGAGGTGAGAGGATTCACCAGAGACAGAGTGGGGAGCAGAGCAAATGGATTGACCGAAATACACTGCTGAGGAGAGCAGGAGGTGAGACAGGAGAGGTCTGCTGTGCCATGTGGGTTAGCTCCTTGGCAAGGGGTCAAACTCATGCTTCAGTGGCTGCCTATAGCTTCATAGGGCTGAGACTTAATCCCTTGTGCCATCAGGGAGGTCCAGCTGACATATATCTTCTTAAAAAACAAAATAATTTATCTGCTAAGGAAGTGAATTATATATCCCTTAAGTTATTTGTTAAAAAGTCCTCTTGGAATTGATATAATTTTGACTAATTAGAGTTGAATTTAGGTAATGGTGATTCATTCCTCTATTCTAGTATAAAGAATGTCCATAATAAAAGTTTTTTCAGGTCCCTCTCTGAGAATTATGCCAATGACTTTTAAATGCACAAACATCAATTTCTGTCATAAGAGAAATAATACATACAAAGTGTTTGAGATGAGAGTGTGCCACAGAAATAAGCTCCAAGTCCCTGCACTTCCCCTCTCTTTCCTATTTCATTGAATTTATACTTGAATACAATCCTGTGCAGTAGTCAAATTTTGCAGATTTCAAAACTATAGAACAGTGTATTTCAAACTGTTTGTTGTGAGACAAGTTTTAATAGCTGTGACCAGCTTAAGAAAAAAACAAAAAACAAAAAACAGAAGAGTATCAGCGTATATATGGCACACATCACAATGAATATTATCTTTTTTTTCTTTTTTTAAAGATTTATTTATTTATTTATTTATTTATACATACATACATACATACATACAAGCACTGGGTACAGTCAGAAGCGCGGGAGGGTGAGAGAATTCACCAGAGCCAGAACAGGGAGCAGAACAGGCAGAAGGACCGAAGCACACTGCTGAGGGGAGCAGTGGGCGGCAGGAGAGGTCTGCGCGCCATGTGGGACCCTCCTCCGGTGGCCGGGGAGCAGCTGGAGATCGAACCGGCACTGCAGAGGCCGTGCGCAGCTTCGCAGCCCAGTGCTCAACCGCTGCGCCACCGGGGAGGCCCACAATGAATATGATTTCATAAAACTTTTCTTTAGTTACGTACAAAATTTTCATTTAGTTACGTATATACACATAGTATATACGAAGTCACAATATAAAATGTGCTTATTATGGGTTACTATGAGAATTAAAAAGACAGGCTAAATCGACAAAATTGAATTAAGCAGCTTATATAAAAGGTATTAAGGAAATAAAAGGTCGCTGAAGCTTCTCCTTAGCTTGAGAAGTTAAAATCTTATAATAGCTGATACCTTTTCGTGAGCATTTACTGTATGCCAAACATTGTGCTAAATGCTTTCCATACATGACCTCACTTAACCCAGGTGACAACATTAGGAAGTAGAAATTTAACAAGAGGAAACAAACATGGAGAAGATAAAGAATTTGACAATGTCACAGTTAGTTGGTAAGGTCGTGAGCTGTAATGAGAAGCTGGTACATGATTCCACTGCTTACAACTTTTGTTACTACATTAACAGAGCAAGATATTCTTAGTAATGGCTATTATTCTCAAAACTGAGCAAAGTGTTAAAAGGAATAGAGAAATATTAAACATGATTCATACCCTCAATGATCTTACAATCCAGATGGAAACATGTAACTAATGCACATGTGCATATTTCACATATACAGAACTACATGAAAAGAAGTTCAACCTTGCTAAGAAGTGCAAATAAATGCACCACTACTGCACTATAAACTGCACAAGGACAGAGGCTATTCTGTCCATGGCTACATATTCAGTCTCACAAACAGTTGTTTGATAAGTAACCCAACCAAGCAGTCTATGATCTACTACTAAATCAAATGGCAGAAAACAACAGGATGGAAATTCCAATAAGAGAAAATGGATAAAGGATAAGTGAATTTGGGGGCTACTTTACTGCAAATGGGCTACAAGGACTCTGAAGGATTTGGACAGGCAGAAAAAAAAAGTAACAAAAGTAGAAAGGAAAACATTAAAGAAAACACTGAATCCAAGAGAAAGATGTGAAAGAACAATGTACATGAGTTAGTAAATATTCCTTATTGAGTACAATAACTATTTATGGAGGGTATGAAGTTAAAGAAAAAGCTCAGGACCAAGTTATGAATCATTTTGAAAATCAGAGATAGGAAATAAAATGATATTATTGTAAAAAAAAAGTTTATGAAAGATTAGTCTGAACTCACAAAAGAACACAAATGGTAATAAAGATGCCCCGTCTCATGAATAATTTTTAAATGTACATAAAAATCCCTAAAAATTTATGATACTGGGAAATTGGCAAAAATTCATCTACTGATGAAACCCACATCAGCAAAGATAAACAGGTACATTATTGACGACAGTAAGAGTTACAACAATATTTCTGAAAATCATTAGGTATTACACAGCAACTTATAAAAGATGCTTTCCCTTTGCTTCAACAATTTTCTTTTCAAAGTACATATATATGATGAAATACATGTAGGCATGACAATGTTGTAATAAAGAAGTGTTTAGTATAAAAATGCACGATGTCCTAAATTTCTTTTAAAATGCAAGAGAAAAGAAAGAAAGAAAAAAGAAAAAAGGGCTCAACCACGACAAAATGATAATTATTATTGAATCTAAGGTCTACATATAGGGGCTGGGGCTCACTATACAGTTTTCTCTATTCCTGCAAATGCTTGAAAACTTTCATCACAAAGCTTTTTTAAAAATAAAGAAGAGAAATATGGTATAGATCTCTGTGTATTGAAAATCCTTTAGAAAATGATTTTATGCAGACAAAAAGAAAGGCAGATTGCTTGATAAGAGTTTTCTCCTTATTTCAAGATTCTTGTCTTAACGAGATCAGTTCCTTGAGGGCAGAGACCATGTTATTCCTCTTTTGTATTCTTTCCCATGATTTACCAAAGCACTATATACATAGTCTGCCTAAATATATACTTGTTATTTCAAAAATACATCTTGAATGGAAAAGATAGTGATAAGCCATCTCTCTCACCTTGTATTCCCTTTCTGTCTCCGTGAAGAAAAAAACTTTTTGCATATGCCACCAACTCCTGTATTTTGCCTGAGATGAGCACAACTTCTAAATCCATAGCAATCTCTCCCCAGAGGTCTGCAAGGTGAAACACTTTAACTATCAATATGCTTGAAGGTTTACCTTCCTGTATAGCAAGACTATAGACTCTTCAAAGATGATGGCTGCCATAAAGTGCAGCAGGCACCTGAATGAACAATAGCACAGGTCTTTGAAGATGAGGTGAACAGAGAGGCTAAGTGACATAGTGGAGTCTTCAGTGGTACTGAATTTGCACAATTAATTATACTTCACTGATTTTAGTAAAACACAAGAACAATTCTTATTTTCATTATTTATGTAACTCAGTATAAGTAATAATTTGCTTTGTCTCAGCTGTAAAACAGGAGTTGAACTAAAAGTTATCCCAGGCATGACTTTATCACTATTAGGTCTTTAACTATATGAAATTATTTGTAATGTACTCAAGAATCTATCTGTTCTATAAATGGTAGGCTATTCTTAAAATCAACTTCCCTTGCTCTTTCTAGCTTGGCTAAGGTTTCTTTTTCTACTAGTATAACTAGTGGTGCTTCCTTCACTTCTAAACTAGTTATACAAGCTACAGACTGACTTACTTTGACTTTCTGGATAATACCCTTGATATGCTAAAACACTGTCAGTTGACAAGTACTTACTTTAATATTAATCTATGATTTGTGAAGTAGTTGCTTATTCAGTTTTTAATGAATATTTTGCACAGACATTAAAAGAACCTCTATTTGTCTTAGAATCAATAAGCAACTTTATCCAAACCAGAGCTCTAGTATTAAAAAAACATCATAACAGACTCAGTGCTTAAATATTTTCTACATAGTACTTCATTTAACTCTGACAACACAAGTATGTATCATCTCATTTTGCAGCTAGGAAAACAAGAATTACAGAAGCTGAATAATTTGCCAAAGGGTATACACATCTGGTAAAATAATAGCGGAATTCAAATCCTCATCTGATTCCAAACTGCATGTCCCTAAACACTATACTACACTGTCTCGCCGATCCGTGCCTAGTCTTTGTGAAGAGACTGAGATTTGCCACCACTAATTCTATTCCACTACTCACTGTATAAACAATCCATTTTATTCTAGTGGCAGGCACTCTGGATATAGGGACCAGGTCTATCACACTAGCAGAAGACCTGTACTTTAGGTACATAATAAATACTAACTGCATGTTCTCATGGACTATCAAAGCCCAGTGCACTATCTCCTCTAATCTAACAGTCATAAACAGATTTTAAGTTATCTTGATATAAATTTTTTCACTCTTTTCTTACTGCTATGTGTCACTTTTTGCTGTCAGTAACTCCCATTTGGCAGTACAACTCTGAAGCCTTTTACCCTATTTTACTAAAGATACTATTGCTCATCTGCTACAGTCCACCCAATGAAAATGGAGCTTATTATAATTATGAGTAACTGGATCTGTAAAAGGTTATGTTGCTGTCCTGTAAGTAAGAGTAAAAGAGCAGGCCTAACTGACATTTACATCTAATGTAACATGTAGCTTCTGAGAATTTATTTCCAGATTCTCTTCTTCACTGAATTGTAAGTGGATCAAAGTTGCCAAGTTGTCCTCTGGAGAAGTCAGTTATTACTACAGTATACCTTCTACAAACACTTAGACATTGGGACTACAGCATGCGCACACGTATGTGCAAAGGCAACTAAACACAAAGCATGTGATCCAAATTTGGGCCCTTCACCCAAGCTGGAACAATTAGAGCTGGGCTAATCAAAACAGGTGAAACACCTCCTCTCAAGTAACAAATTTTAGGCTGGCAGCTCTCATGGTCCTGCTTCAACAATAAAGGTCTATCAGCTATAGAACATAATAACAGACAAAAAAACAAAAACAAAAACAAACAAACCGAGAAAGTTCTGCTTAAGTTCCAAATCCGTATTTCATTCATTTTCATCTTTCCCTAGTGCTTTTCACATTGGACTTCACACAAATCAATACATTTGCCTTTTTGGTCTGAGATGGTTCTTGACCCTTGCAACCAAGAATGTTAATTGTATGTGCAATACACACATTCAAAATCATTTATCAAACTGCTTATCTTCTTAAAGTACTCCAGAGTACGCAGCAGTATCCTTTGGATATCACACTGCACATCTTCTTAATGTACTCCAAAGTATGCACCAGTATCCTTTGGAACTCAGGATCCAGATTTAGACTGAAGTACAGGCTTAGTGTCACCATTTTCCAGCTGGTTGGGAGCATTCCTTATAGGTCTCTCAATTTCAGTGTCCTCATTTGTAAAATACAAACAATATCAGCACCTACCTACTAGTTCTACCTCTAAAACATATCCTGATTTATGGGTGCTTCGGTGGTCGGTCTGGTAACTTATACCTGAAGAGATGTGATCCTATACCTCTGAATCATATCCAGTTATAAACCAGTGTTACCTCAAAAAACAAAAACCAAATGTCCTGAATCTATCTACTTATGAAGCCATCTCCACACCACCACCATTTGTCACCAAAATCATTATTCTATAATTCAAACCTCCACAAGAACATCGGCTGTGCAAGTGCAAAGATTTTTTTCCCATGTTGTATGCTACAAAGTTGCAAAAATCACAGAAAATGTCCATACATCCATCATCTCATTTCCCTGATAACATCTTACACAACTACAGTACATTAAAACAAGGATAATAGTATAGGTACAAGACAATTTACTAACTACAGACCTTATTAAAAATTCACCAACTTTTGGTGGGAGTGCAAACTGTCCAACCACTATGGAGAGCTGTGTGGAGATTTCTTTTTTTTTTTTTTTTTTCATGCCAATAATATTTATTAGACACACAAATGTTTAATATGCCATTCACAAAACAGTGACAATAAAATACTGACCACTGGATCTAAATGTTGGAAATAGCATGCAAGACATTAAAAATGCTATTAATACATTGAAGAATGTCAAATTTAAAAAAGGCATGATGTGTGAGATGCAAAAACTCAGCAGAGAAATTGACAATATAAAAAAAAATCAAAAGAAAATTCTAAGCAGATATCGAAACTACTGAAGTAAAAATTTCACTGGATGAGTAGAGATTAGACTAGAGGAAGCCTTACAATTGTAGCTTTTAATTCTTTTTTTTTTTTTTTTTTAAATATTAAATTTTATTTTATATTCCCCCATACAATTGCAAACGCCCCATTCTGACCCCAATCCTTCCCCTCCCGCCCCCCACCCCCAAAAGTGTCCTGTTCATAGTTTTTGTTGATTTTGATTTTCACTTTCTTATATTCATTTTCCTGGTCCCTTATTTAAGTTTTCTAGATTCCTGCTATGAGTGAGAACATCCGGTATTTTCTTTTTCTTTCTGGCTTATTTCGCTGAGCATGACCCCTTCCAGCGCCATCCATGTTGCTGCAAATTGCATGTTATCTTTTTGAATGCTGAGTAATATTCCATGGTATATATGTACCACATCTTCTTGATCCAGTCCTATTTTGGGCATTTGGGCTGTTTCAAAGCTTAGCTATTGTAAACATGCTGCCCTATAACCATAGGGGTGCAGGTGCTCTTGGAATTGATGTTTCTTGTACTTTGGGATCCTAGGAGTGGAATTGCTGGATCATATGGAAGCTCTATATTAGGAGATTTCTGGACCTACTAAACATAGGGCTTCCATATGATCCAGCAATTCCACTCCTAGGTATTTACCAAAGGACACAGAAACATCAATTCCAAAGAGCACCTGCACCCCTATGTTTATGCAGCACTGTACAATAGCTAAGCTTTGGAAACAGCCCAAATGTCAAAATAGATGACTGGATCAAGAAGATGTGGTACATATATACCATGGAATATTACTCAGCATTCAAAAAAGATAAACACATGCAATTTGCAGCAACATGGATGGCGCTGGAAGGGGTCATGCTCAGCGAAATAAGCCAGAAAGAAAAAGAAAAATACCGGATGGTCTCACTCATAGCAGGAATCTAGAAAACGTAAATAAGTGACCAGGAAAAATAATAACTATAAGAAAATATCAAAATCAACAAACAACTATGAACCAGAGACACTCTATGGGGGGTGGGGGCTGGGGAAGAAGGAGGGCTTGGGGTCAAAATAAGGGGTGTTGTAATTGTATGGGGAATATAAAAATAAAATTTAAATAAATAAATAAATAGAATGCGGCAAATCACCAAAAATAAAAATCAAAAAATAAATAAATAAAATGCCTGTGGGTGGGCCTCCCCTGGTGGCGCAGGCAGTTGAGCGCTGCACTGTGAAGCTGTCCACAGCCTCTGCAGCACCGGTTTGATCCCTGCCGACCGATGAGGGTCCCACATGGCGCAGCAGACCTCTCCTGTCTCGCCCGCTACCCCCTAAGCAGTGTATTTTGTCAGTCTGCCTGTTCTGTTCCCCGCTCTGTCTCTGGTGAATCCTCTCACCCTCCGTGATCTGGCCTGTACCCCGGTTCTTATATAAAATAAATAAATAAATCTTAAAAAAAAAAAAAAAATCACCAACTTTTCATTAACATCCCTTTCCCATTCCAGGATCCTATTTACAAGCCCATACTGTATTTACGTGTTAGTTCTCCTTGTCTCCTGAAATCTGTGATAGTTCCTTAATCTTTTTTTATCTGTTATGATACTAGCACTTTTAAAGAATGCTAGTCAGTAATTTGGATTGAATAATTTTTTCTAAGTAGAATAAGATTATGCATTTTTTACCAGAACACTACAGGAAAGAAGATGCTGTATTCTTCTTAGTGCTAAATATCAAATGATACATATGTCACTATGTCCCTCTACTGGTAGTATTAACCTTGATCACTTGTAAGATAATGTCTTTTCAGGTTCCCCATCATAAACTCACTGTTTAATCCTTAAAATATCTCTAGGAGATTTATTTTTTTTAAGATTTTATTTATTTAAAATCTGAAGAAGAAGAAATCAAAAAAACCATCCCTTTTATTATCGAAACAAAAAAAATCAAATATTTGGGAATAAATCTAACAAAGAGGTAAAGGACCTATACAAAGAAAAACTATAAAACACTGTTAAAAGAAATAGAAGAAGACACAAAGAAATGGAAAGACATCCCCTGCTCATGGATTGGAAGAATAAAACATTATTAAAATGGCCATCCCTACCAAAAGCAATATACAGATTCAATGCTATTCCAATCAAAATTTCAATGTCATTCTTCAAAGAAATAGAACAATTATGATGAAATTCATATGGAATCACAAAAAACCCCAAATTGCCAAAGCTCTCCTGAAAAAGAAAGAAGGGAATGGAGGCATCACACTCCCAGACTTCAAACTATACTACAAAGCCATAATCATCAAAACTGCATGGTATTGGAAAAAGAACAGACATACAGACCAATGGAATCGAATAGAAAATCCAGAAATAAACCCACAGATTTATGGTCAACTAATCTTTGACAAAGGAGCAAAGACTATGCATTGGAGCAAAGAAAGTTTGTTCAATAAATGGTGCTGGGAAAACTGGGTCGCTACATGCAAAAGAATGAAGCTTGACCACTACCTCACACACCATACACAACAAAATCAACTCAAAATGGATTAAAGAACTAGACATAAGACCTGAAACCATAAAATACATAGAAGGAAATATAGGCGAAACACTACGGGATTTGCACATCAAAGACATCTTTACAGACACATCACCCAAAGCAGTGATAGTGAAGGCGAAGATCAACAGCTGGGACTACATCAAATTAAAGAGCTTCTGCACAGCAAAAGAGACAATAACAAAAACAAAGAGAAACCCCACCAACTGGGAGAACATTTTTGCACCCAACACTAATGATAAAGGACTGATCACAAAAATCTGCAAGAGCTGATGAGACTCAGCAACAACAAAGAAAATAATCCAGTCAAAAAATGGGGCAGAAGAGCTAAAAAGAACTTCTCTGAAGAGGAAATGCAAATGGCCAACAGACATATGAAAAATGTTCAACATCACTTGTAATCAGGGAAATGCAAATCAAAACTACCATGAGATACCATCTCACACCAGTGAGAATGGCACATATTAAAAAAACTAGCAACAACAAATGTTGGCGAGGGTGTGGAGAAAAAGGAACTCTTCTGCACTGTTGGTGGGAGTGCAAACTGGTCCAACCACTGTGGAGAGCTGTGTGGATGTGTGGAGATTTCTGGACCTACTAAACATAGAGCTTCCATATGATCCAGCAATTCCACTCCTAGGTATTTACCCAAAGGACAAGAAACATCAATTCAAAGAACACCTGCACCCCTATGTTTATAGCAGCACTATTTACAATAGCTAAGCTTTGGAAACAGCCCAAATGCCCAAAAATAGATGACTGGATCAAGAAGATGTGGTACATATACACCATGGAATATTATTCAGCATTCAAAAAAGATAAACACATGCAATTTGCAGCAACATGGATGGCGTTGGAAGGGATCAGCTCAGCGAAAATAGCCAAAAAGAAAAAGAAAATACCCGGATGGTCTCACTCATAGCAGGAATCTAGAAAACTTAAATAAGGGACCAGGAAAATGAATAACTATAAGAAAGTGAAAATCAAAATCAACAAAAAACTATGAACCAGAGACACTTTTTGGGGGGTGGGGGGCGGGAGGGGAGGGAGGATTGGGGTCAGAATGGGGCGTTTGCAATGTATGGGGGAATATAAAATAAAATTTATTATTTAAAAAAATAAATAAATAAATAAAAGATTTTATTATTTATTATACAAGCACTGGGTACAGTTAGAAGCGTGGGAGGGTGAGAGAATTCACCAGAGCCAGAGCGCGGGAGCAGAGCAGGCAGAAGGACCCAAGTACACTGCTGAGGGGAGCAGCGGGCGGCAGGAGAGGTCTGTATGCCATGAGGGAACCCTCCTCCGGTGGCCAGGGAGCAGCCAGGATTGAACCGGCGCCACAGAGGCTGCGGGCAGCCTCGCAACCGAGGCGCTCAACTGATGTGTGCCACCGGGAGGCCCTCTCTGGGAGATTTTTTAAAAAAATTTTTTAAAGATTTATTAATATTTTTTATTTATACAATAGCTGGGGTACAGGCCAGAGGTACGGGAGGGTGAGAGGATTCACCAGAGAAAGAGTGGGGAGCAGAACAGGCAGAGGACCGAAAGCACTGCTAAGGGGGGCAGTGGCCGGCCAGACAGGAGAAGTCTGCTGCACCATGCGGGAATCTCCCTGGCTGGCTGGGAATCAAACTGGAGTTGCAGAGGCTGTGGACAGCTTCATGGCGCTGTGCTCAACCC
>NW_023601906.1:0-16117 GCF_014898055.3 Talpa occidentalis
CAGGCTCATAAAAATTGAAGACATATTTTTGTGACAACATTAGCTAGATTCAAGGTGCCTGCATGTGCATGTGTGCGTGGGTGTGCATGTGTACATGTGTGTGCACATGCGGGTGTGTGCGTGTACACACGTACATGGTCTTTGCACTTTCCTTGTTGGGAGGTTGGAGCACGGGTGATAAGTGACCTCTGTGGTTCCGCCAAATCCCGTGGTGTTTATGGTGTCATCCGCTGAACATCCCAGCGTCTGTTAACACGCATTTGCGATGTGTTCTCGTGGGCTCGAAGTAGTTCTGCTTATATTTCAACATGACACAGATGTTACGGTAGCATTTATGACAAACTCAGATTAACCTCATTTTCCATCAACTGCTGAAGATAATTTCAATACCGTTTCAAAACACACAGTAAAGGAAATGCATTAGTAAAGTCAAAACTTTATTAATTTCTAAAGAACAGAAGACCTGTACACTGTGGGTTGTGCAGGACCTGGAGCGGCCTGGCCTGGGGAGCGGGGCCACATCCCATTCAGTCCATGCTCCCAGCTCCGGGGGGCGTTGAACTTTGGTCAAGTGTTTCTGTAGATCTTATGTCTGTTTTCCATTGAGTTGTTTGGATTTTTTTGTTGTTGTTGACTCTTTGTTTGTGTGTTTATTTTTCTTGGTTATTAAGCCCTGGCAGAATGGTGGTTTGCAAATAGCTCCCCCCATTCAGTAAGTTGACTTTTTCTTTTGGATGTTGGTGGTAGAGGAATACTTGCTCTGATCTAATCCTGGGTTTTTGCTTTTGTTTCCTTTGCTGGTGGCTTTGAATCCACACAGACATCTCTGAAACTGAAGTCAAAGTGTCTATGTTTCTTCCCTGTATTTTATTGTTTTATATCTTACATTAAAATAATAAGTGCATTTATTAACTTTTGTATATTGTGCGAGATAATGGTCTAGATTCATTCTTTTGCATGTGGTTGTCCAGACTCCTCCGCACCATTTATTGAAGAGACACCCGTTAGTCATTGCTGCAAGAGTTGTGTGTATATATGTGTGGGGCCTTGTTCCATTGATCCATGTGTGTTTTCCTCCCAACAACATGCTCTTTTGATTACTATCACTTTGTAGTATGGTTTGAATCAGGAACATTAAACCTCCATTTTGCTTTTATTGCTCAATTGCTTTGCTAGTCAAGATCTTTTGTGCTTCCTACAAATGTTAGGGATTTCTTTGTTCTAATTCTGTGAAGCATGTCACTGGGATTTTGATAGGCATTATATGAATTTGTACATTGCTTTATGGATAATGACCATTTTAAAAATGTTAATTTATCTGATCCATGAGAAAAGTATGTTTTCCTATTTCTTTGTCCTTTCTAACTTATTTCATTGCTGTCATAGCTCTTAGTGTGTGGGTGTTTTACCCACTGATTAAACTTATCCTAGGTATTTTATTCTTGTTAATGTCATTGTAATGGGCTTGTCTTTATTTCACTTTCAGGTAGTTTTTGTCTGTGTACAGAAACACAACTGAAATTTGTATAGTGATTTTGTAGTGTGCAACTTTGCACTATTTATTATTTTCAGTTTGTTGCTTGAGTCATCAGGGCGTGCACATCTGCCTCCATGCCACCTGCACAAAGGAGCTACTTCACACCAGTCTGGATACCCTTTATGTCTCATACCTGCCTCATCCCTCTGGTGGGACCTGCAGCAACTGGTTGAACAGCACTGATGAGAGAGGCCACTCAGTCTCCCTCCTGACCATAGAGGAAGAGCTTTCAGGTTTTTTTTTTTTTTTTTTTTTTTGCTCCCTACTGTGATATTAGGTATGGATCATCATTTATGATTTATTTATTGTTAGTACTTGTTTCTTATACCCATTTCATTTAGATTTTTTTTTTCTGATCGAATGGATGGTGTGTCTTGCCAATTGTTGTTTCTCAATCTATTCAATTAATTTTATGATATCCCCTTCATTTATATTACATTGATTTGACCAGAACCTATACAAAGCTTAACTCCAAATGGATCACTGGCCTTATGTAAAACACCATAGCGTAAACACAGCACTTGACACAGCCTGAAGTCTAAGTAACATTGACTGTGGTGATTCTTTGTAGATACATTTCCAAAGACATGAAGCATGAAAAGGAAAAATGATACACTGGAGTTGAGGAAAAAATTTTTTTTTTTTTTTTGGTTTTCATTCCTCAGGAAAATTTAGTGGGTTTTCATCCATTAGGTGATCAAACATTTGCTATTTTTTTTAATAATAAATTTTATTTTTATATTCCCCATACAATTACAACCTCCCCATTCTGATCAAAATCCCTCCCCTCCCGCCCCCCAGCCCCCCAAAAGTGTATCTGTTTCATAGTTTTTTGTTGATTCTGATTTTCACTTTCTTATAGTTATTCATTTTCCTGGTCCCTTATTCAAGTCCTCTAGATTTTTGCTATGAGTGAGACCGTCCGGTATTTTTCTTCTTCTTTTTGGCTTATTTCGCTGAGCATGATCCCTTCCAGCGCCATCCATGTTGCTGCAAATTGCATGTGTTTATCTGTTTTGAATGCTGAGTAATATTCCATGGTGTATATGTACCACATCTTCTTGATCCAGTCATCTATTTTTGGGCATTTGGGTTGTTTCCAAAGCTTAGCTATTGTAAACAGTGTTGCTATAAACATAGGGGTGCAGGTGTTCATTGGAATTGATGTTTCTGTGTCCTTTGGGTAAATACCTAGGAGTGGAATTGCTGGATCATATGGAAGCTCTATGTTTAGTAGGTCCAGAAATCTCCACACAGCTCTCCATAGTGGTTGGACCAGTTTGCACTCTCACCAACAGTGTGGAAGAGTTCCTTTTTCTCCACACCCTCGCCAAAATTTGTTGTTGCTAGTTTTTTTAATATGTGCCATTCTCACTGGTGTAAGATGTTATCTCATAGTAGTTTTGATTTGCATTTCCCTGATTACAAGTGATGTTGAACATTTTTTCATATGCCTGTTGGCCATTTGCATTTCCTCTTCAGAGAAGTTTCTTTTTAGCTCTTCTGCCCATTTTTTGACTGGATTATTTTCTTTGTTGTTGCTGAGTTTCATCAGCTCTTTGCAGATTTTTGTGATCAGTCCTTTATCATTAGTGTTGTGTGCAAAAATGTTCTCCCAGTTGGTGGGGTTTCTCTTTGTTTTTGTTATTGTCTCTTTTGCTGTGCAGAAACTCTTTAATTTGATGTAGTCCCAGCTGTTTATCTTGCCTTCACTATCACTGCTTTGGGTGATGTGTCTATAAGATGTCTTTGATGTGAATATCACGTAGTGTTTCACCTATATTTCCTTCTATGTATTTTATGGTTTCAGGTCTTATGTCTAGTTCTTTAATCCATTTTGAGTTGATTTTTGTGTACGGTGTGAGGTAGTGGTCAAGCTTCATTATTTTGCATGTAGCGACCCAGTTTTCCCAGCACCATTTATTGAACAAACTTTCTTTGCTCCAATGCATAGTCTTTGCTCCTTTGTCAAAGATTAGTTGACCATAAATCTGTGGGTTTATTTCTGGATTTTCTATTTGATTCCATTGGTCTGTGAGTCTGTTCTTGTTCCAATACTATTTACTTTTGATGATTATAGATTTGTAGTATAGTTTGAAGTCTGAGAGTGTGATGCCTCCATTCCCTTCTTTTTTTTTTTTTTTTTCAGGAGAGCTTTGGCTATCTGGTGTTTTTTGTGAATCCATATGAATTTCATCAATAATTGTTCTATTTCTTTGAAGAATGATGTTGACATTTTGATTGGAATAGCATTGAAACTGTATATTGCTTTTGGTAGGATGGCCATTTTAATAATGTTTATTCTTCCAATCCATGAGCAGGGGATGTCTTTCCATTTCTTTGTGTCTTCTATTTCTTTTAACAGTGTTTTATAGTTTTCTTTCTATAGGTCCTTTACCTCTTTTGTTAGATTTATTCCCAAATATTTGATTTTTTTTGTTTCAATAATAAAAGCGATGTTTTTTTGATTTCTTATTCTTCAGGTTTATTGTTTGTATATAGGAAGGCTACAGACTTTTGTGTGTTGATTTTGTATCCTGCCACTTTGCTGAAAGAAGTTCAACAATCTAGAGGAGATGGACAAATTCCTACAACTCTACAATCACCCAAAGCTAGATAAAGAAGAAATAGAACACCTAATCAGACCAATTACAAGCAGCGAAATTGAAATGGTAATCAAAAACTCCCCAAAAACAAAAGCCCAGGACCTGATGGATTTACAAATGAATTCTACCAAAGATTCAGAGACGAATTAATGCCTATCCTTCACAAACTCTTCCAAAAAATTGAGAAGGAAGGGACAATACCAAACATGTTCTATGAAGCCAACATTACACTAATACCAAAACCGAACAAGGACAACACAAAAAAGGAAAACTACAGGCCAATATCCCTAATGAACACTGATGCAAATATCCACAATAAAATTTTAGCTATCAGAATCCAACAATGTATCCATAAGATAATTCACCACGACCAAGTAGGATTCATTCCAGGGACACAAGGATGGTTTAACATCTGAAAATCAATCAACATTACCCAACACATCAACAAAAAGTAGTATAAAAACTATATGATAATATCAATAGATGCTGAGAAAGCTTTCTACACAGTGCAACACCCATTCATGATAAAAGCCCTTGATATTCTTGGGATACAAGGAACATACCTCAACATCATAAAGGACACATATGACAAGCCAACAGCCAGTATCATTCTCAATGGTGAAAAGCTAAAAGCAATTCCATTAAGATCTGGAACAAGACAAGGATGTTCACTCTCACCACTGCTTTTCAATATAATACTGGAAGTCCTAGCCAGAGCAATTAGACAAGAGAAAGACATCCAAGGAATCCAAATAGGAAAAGAAGAAGTCAAACTATCACTATTTCCAGATGATATGATAATATATGTAGAGAATCCCAAAAACTCCACAGAAAAACAAATTCAACTCATCAATCAGTTCAGCAAAGTGGCAGGATACAAAATCAACACGCAAAAATCTGGAGTTGAGGAAAATTAAAAACTTACCTGGGGAGGAAAATACCAAGAGAGGAGAAAAAAGCCACTCTCTGTGAGAAAATACCTACCAAAGATGCACTTTACAAAAGACTTTTATACAAAGTAAGCAAATGCTTGTGGGACTCAACAAGAACAGAGACAGTTCCGGGCCTCCCCTGGTGGCTCAGCGGGTAAGCGCTGGGCTGTGAGGCTGCCCACAGCCTCTGCAGTGATGGTTTGATGCCCGGCTGCCAGCGAAGGTCTCACAAAAAACAAACAAAAAAATAAAGAACAGAGACGGTTCCACCAGAGGGGCCGGCAAGCTCACTAGACACTCCGCAGAGCAGGCATCGGCCAAGCAGACTGCTGAAAGTCGTTTCCCTCGTCCATCACAAAGAACAGCAGAGGGCATTTGAGATGCCCCCACACACCTGCCCAGAAACCGAACCCCACACAGTAATGATGGAAGGAACATCAGGGCCTCTCACATGTCCCCTGTGGGAAGAAGCCCACTGGACACTCACACAAAGCTTCACAAGTGTTTACGGTAACTTTATTCTTCTTGCCAAAATTTGGAAGGAAGCCAGTCACACCCCAGAATGGATAAATGGTGGCCAGGCACACAGACGATGGCTGTCACTCAGTGACAGTGGAGGGAGCTCCCTGCCTAAGAAGGAAGTGAAGGAAGCTGAGCTGGACTCTGCGAAGTAGAAGAAGTCAAACTGAAAAGTTGGACCTGTCTAACTCCATGTTGCTCTGGAAAGATCTGAATGATGGAGACAGGGAAAATGTCAGTGGTCTGCAGGGCGAGAGGGTGACAGCAGCAGGGTGCAGATGGTCGGGGGCCTGGTGAGGCGCACTGGGTGCTGTGATGATGATGAGTGTCTGTCATGATGCATTGGCCCAAACCGACAGAATGCAAAACACTGAGGGGAAAGCCCGAGAGTGAGCCATGGGCTGGACTCCACTATGAGGCACAAAAGTGGACACATCCTTGGTTAAAACTGCATGATTCTGACGAATCATGCTGCTTTGGGAGGGATACAGTGCATTTGTGAGTTGAAGAGAGTATGGAAAACCTGCATCTCCCTCACACTATTTTTGTATAGAAAGTACTGCAAATCTTCAAGTCTTGGAAAACAAATATTTGAATTAAAATATTAAGAAATACTGGAAATAGAGCTGTACAAGTTAAATATTATTGTAAAGAAGTAGAGTTTTCACATTTTGGTGAGTAACCCCTTGAACAGCATGGCCATTGCTGACTTCATGGCTTGATTCCTCAGACTGTATATGATGGAATTAAAGGTGGGGGACACCACTGTGTATAACATAGATATGACCAGGTCAGACGTAGATGGAGTCCCTGAAGTCGGCTTCAGGTAAGCAAAGCATGCAGTGGAGAGAAACAGCACCACAACCAGCAGGTGGGGCAGGCACGTGGAATAGACTTTGCCCTTCCCTTCTGTGGATGGGATCTTCCTGACAGCAGAGAAGATGTGAACATAGGAAATGACGATGGAAATAAAAGTGAAGATACTCAACACCACACTAATGAGAATGGCGACAAATTCATTCATCAGATTTTCTGAGCAGGAAATAGCCAATAACTGGGGGATGTCACAGAAGAACGGGTGGATCATGTTGGACCCGCAGTAGGACAAGGAGAAGGTTCCAGCTGTGTGCATCACAGCATCGAGACCCCCACCCAGCCAGGACACAGCTGTCAGCTGCACACACCTGTCCCTGCTCATGATGAACTCATAGTGCAGGTGGTGGCAGATGGCAGCATAGCAGTCAAGGCTCATCACAGTGGGCAGGGTCAGCTCTGCACCTGCTGAAAAAATCATCATGAAGACCTGGAGGACACAGCCTGGGAAGTAGATGGACCTGCTGTGCCTCAGAGAGTTGACAATGGACTTGGCGATCGTGGCTGAGATGAGGCAGAGGTCAGAGAAGGACAGACTCCTGAGGAAGAAGTACATGGGGGTGTGGAGATGCTGGTCCAGGGTGGTGATGAGGATGATGAGCTCGTTCCCCATCAGTGCACACAGGTAGACCAGGGAGAAGAGCAGCGGGTGCAGGAAGCCCATGGTCCCCTGAGTAGGGAATCCCAAGAGGACGAATTCTGGTCACCCCTGGGGCCATCATCTGTATAAATGAAGATGAATAAAATGCCACCATCCAGTCTCCCCATGTTGGACCTAAGTGTGCATGTCTATGTGATAACCTCACCATCCATTCACCATTGTCCCGACCCACGGGATTTGTAGGCACAAAAAAAGAAGGGTTGAGGATTGAAATGAGGGGCTTGAGAAAACTTGACACTAGTGGTTGCTTTTTTATTTTTTCTTTAACTTCTCTTACTTTTCCATGTCTTTATTTTCCCTGTCTTTCTACCTTCCCTGGCCTTCTCACTACTCCTCTTGCAATATCCTCTCTACTCTCTCGTGGTTCTCTTCTTATACCCTGGTAGCTCCTCCCATCGTACCTCCCAGTCCCACGTGATTTACAGCAAAATGCAGTGGTTTCTCAGAAGGCGAAATGGTAAATTAAAACTTAACTCATCACAAGCATGCGCAACACGGCACATGCTCCAGACGGCTCTGGACACACCATCACTAAGTAATTCACTTTGCTATTTTGTCATTCAAACAACCTTCCTCCCATCTCTGATGCCTTAAAAACTTTTTCGTGCAGAGTCTCCTCCTGGGTCACATCCACACGTCCCTCCTGCAGGATGGGCTCATCCACCCCGGGTCCCTCCCGGCCCCTCTGTCCCCCCCAGATTCATGCACATCTGTGCAGGGAGGAGGCTGCTAAGGGGCTGAGCCGGACGGTTGTGTGTGTGGCTGTCCCTGCTGGTCCCAGGGCCCCTGGTCCCCGTGTGCAGGTTCTGCCAGTATTGCCCACACGCAAGTGAGGGAGGTGTTAATCCTGTGCTATATGACATTTCTGCTCTCCCTTTACAGTTTGACCCTCAAATGTGCTCGAGCTCTCTGCTCGATGGTGAAAGGTCCATGCAGGAGGCCGGAATGCAGAAGCCAACCAGGAAGCCCATCTGGGGGCAGGAATGTGGATACCTGCCTGGAGGATTCAGGCAGTGAGCCTCCCCCCTCCCCATACGAGTCTCTTCTCTGACAAAGAACCTCTACCTGCCCCACGAAACTCCCCCAGCCCAACAAACTTTTCCCGCCATATGAACCCAACTTCCACCTGAACCCTCCTTACCCTATAAAACCCTGCTTCCCCCTAACAACGTGTGCGGCTTCACTGACCCCCACCTTGGGTGCATGAGGTCTGCCCCGGGTGCAATAAACTTTCCCTCCCTTTGAGAAATTTAGCCTGGCTCTCCTTTTCTTTACCGTGCCGTACCTTTCATCTTGGTGCTGAACTCCGGGAAGGCCGTGTCCCATGGCGCAGGGGCCGCCTTTTCGTCCCTGGGACCTCTCCTCTCCATTGCAGACGCCTCACACCCACTACCGGCCTTAATCCTTGGGGTAAGTCACCTGCCTGACCCTCCTTCTTGGGAGGCCCTTGCCTTTGACTATTCGGCTCCTCTCCTGACCCCCTACCTTTGTTGGCTGTTCCATAAACCGTGGGCCACCGTCAGCCAACTCCTGTTTTACCTAGACCCTGAATCTGAGGACGCCCGTCCAGATTAGGTGCCCGAATCCTAGGCATAATCGAGCAGTGGAGACGTCCCCCTTGCTTGTCTGCCTCTGTTCCAAAGGCCAGGACTGAATCGGGGGACACCGAATCCAAAGGCCAGTTCAGGTTCGTGGGACACTGCGTCCTGACTCTGTGCCCCCGTTAGTTGGGAAAGGAGCCAACTTAGTCATGGGGTCCGCAAATTGCAAGCCAAGCCCGGCCACACCACTGGGATGCCTTCTCTCAAACCTCAGTCCATTGGGACTAAGGCCACATAAAGCCCTAAGCATCTCGTCTTTTACTGCAACACTGCATGGCCTCAGTATCAATTGGACAATGGCTCCCACTGGCCCAAACATGGCACTTTTGACCTCTCGGTCCTTACAGACCTAAACAATTCTGTCACCGCAATGGAAAATGGTCAGAGATCCGTAGGGCCAGGCTGTCTTTCTCTTGTGCTCCGCCCCTTCCCTCCCTCCTGAAAACCTGCCTTACTTTCTAAGTCTCGAGACTCCTCTCACTCTTCGCCCTCTCCAGACCCCTCTTCAAAATTCTCTAATCCTCTAAATTCTCAGTCTTCACCTCCTCCAGCTCCCCAATCCAGGCCCTCCCTCCCCTTTCTTTTCACCTCCTAGCCGCCACACCCTCTCCCTGCTGATCCTCTTCTCCCTCAAAACACAGGAAAGTGGTTGGGGACTGAAGGAGGAGGTATAGTCCATGTTCCTTTCTCTTTCTGATCTCTCCCAACTTGAAAAGCGTCTTGGCTCTTTCACAAATGATCCCACTACCTACACCTAAATTTCATTATCTTACCCAATCCTATGACCTTACATGTCATAATTACATGTTATCTTCTCTTCCACCCTGACCTCTGACATGTCTCCTAGCCGGTCTCCAACTGGCAGCGCCTAAACCTATAAACTCTCATAAGCCCAGAGAGATTACCCAGTCTTCCTCAAAACACCCTCCTGACTTCCAAAGGCTGAGGATGGTCCTCAAACCCCTTTCTGGGATCTGCAGAAAATGGCTTTTAAAGTATTTAACAACCGGGAGGAACAGGACAGGACAGAGAAGGAACTCCGCAGTTGCCAGAAGGCTGAGCTTTAAGCTCAGGCCCTAGTAGCTGTCTTGAGACTGCCAGGCCCTGCTCCTCCAATGACTGCAGCCTGACAGAGGATGACATTGGGCCCCATGGGCCCCAACCGACCGCCACCAGAAGCCTGCTTCAAATGTGGCCGAGAAGGCCACTGGTCCAGACAATGCCCCAACCCCCGCCATCCAGGACCATGCCTCATCTGAAACATCCAGGGTCACTGAAAAAGTGACTGTCATTCCACGCCTGGCTGTGGTGGGCCAGTCCCTCCAGTCCCTGCAAATCTTGCCACTGGCGGTCTTGGGTTTGGCAGCTGAGGACTGAAGAGGCCCAAAATTATCAACTCCAATAATCTTTGAGGAGCCCAGGGTAACAGTCAAGGTAGCAGGTAAGTACACCTCCTTTCTGGTTGACACGGGGGCTAACTTCTCTGTCCTCCCCTCTTATTCCGGTGAAGTTTATCCTTCTCTGGCCTTGGTCAGGGTGATGACTGCCTTCCTTCTCAGCTCAGGACCACTGGTCTCTCTTTCCTAGTCATGCCTTCTTGCCCTACACCACTCCTGAGTCACAATCTCCTGGCCAAACTCAGGGCTACTCTCTCATGGTTCCACAACACCCTAGCACTTCTCTCATTCTCCCACGGCTCCAAACATCTCCTAATCCTTCTCAGGACTACCCACTGTCTCCTTCCACTGCCAACCCCATGTTCTGGCACCCACTGTACCCCAGTCCTCATTCGCCTTAAGGATCCTTCTTTTTGCTCTCACCCCCAATTTCCAATTTCCCTCACTCACTGTCAGGGTCTCAAACCCATCAGCCAACGATTCCTGGGAAAGAGACTCCTTACTCCTATCCACTCGCCCTGTAATACTCCCATTCTCTCCATTAAAAAGCCTGATGGTTCTTATCCCCTAGTTCAAGACCTTCGCCTCATTAACGAAGTGGTGGTGCCTATCCATCCTGTAGTGCCAAACCCCTATACCCTTCTATCTCATATACCATCTTCTACCACACACTTCTCTGTACTTCACCTCAAAGGTATTTCTTTTTACCATACCTCAAAATCCTCAATGTTACTTCCTATTTGCTTTTACTTGGGAAAATATGCGCCCACACACCTCCCAGAAACTGGCCTGGACTGTCCTGCCTCAGGGGTTCAGGGACAGCCCTCATCTGTTTGGTCAGGCATTAGCCAGTAATCTCTCGTCATGTCATACTCCACCCAGCACTCTCCTCCGGGATGCTGCTGACCTCCTCCTCTGCCGTCCTTCTCTGCCGCTGTCTTAGCAACACACAGCACAACTCTTGACCTTCCTGGGCTCCAGAGTATATTGTGTCTCCCCATCGAAAGCTCAACTTTCAGTTCCCACAGCCATCTCTCTGGGTCTTCAACTAACTCCTTCCTCCAAGCAGCTGATGGTGGACAACAAACAGGCCATCCGGGACCTTCCCTCCCCTGAATCAACAAAACAAATCCTTTCTTTCCTAAGTTTGGTTGGATTCTTCCGACACTGGATCCCTAATTTTGCTTCCTTAGCCAAGCCACTATATGACGCAGCAAAAGTCTCCCTGAAGGACGTATCCAATCCCCCGGAGAGTCTCCAAGGCCTTCCTTTTACTCACACATATCCTTCTGAAGGCACCTGTCCTTACCCTTCCTGATCCAGAAAAGCCTTTGCTCCTGTTCACAGCCGAACGTCAGGGTATTGCGACAGCGTCCTTTCCCAGCCTCCTGGACCAGCCCTGCGTCCTATCACTTATCTCTCCAAGCAGATGGATCCCACTGTCAGGGGCTGGCAACCCTGCCTTAGATCCCTGGCAGTGGCAACCCTACTCACCCAGGAATCCCTCAAACTTACTCTGGAAAGACCCATCCAAGTACATTCCTCGCACCGCCTTCAGGACCTCCTGTCTCACCGCTAGCTCTCCACTCTGACTCCTTCCCATTTACAGTATTTCCATATGCTCTTTATTAAAACACCCCTGGTGAGTCTCACTCAGTCTAATTCTCTTAACCCAGCCACTCTCCTGCCTGTCTCTGGTCCCCCTTCTTCCACTAATTCATGTCCTAAAATCCTAGAAGAAATGCAAACCTCCAGACTGACTCTCCTTTGTCAGATGCCTCTTGTGTTTGTAGACGGCAGCTGTTGCGAAGATGCACGAGGTCAGCGGAGGGCCACCTAGGCCACTGTTACCATCAATCAGCTCACCAACTGCGTGGACACCAAGCCGGACAGGATTGACCTCTCCCTACTCAGGGAACTGCTCCGGGAACACGCAGACTGGTACTTACCCAGTCCTGCCTCGGACCTCGACCTCCTCAACCAACCTTCTCCACCACTGTATCCAGGAGACCAAGTCCTGCTCAAATCGCTTCAGCCAAAGCCACTGCAGCCTCGGTGGACTGGCCCACACACGGTTGTTCTCACCATGCCTACAGCAGTAAAACTTCTGGGAGACCCCTCCTGGCACTATCTATCACGGGTCAAATGTGCCCCTGAAGACAAACAGTATGTATGTCATAACCTGGGTCCTACTAGGATGTGCATTTCTTGTCAAAATTTCCCCTAGCTCAGTGTCCTGTGTATGGAAATTCAAAGTTAAGGAGACCTTTGTCTCAGGATCCATTGAGACCACCCACTAGGTGGGTACTGCGGATAGGTGGGTACAGCACCTATCACTCTCACCCTAACTCTTTCATTGATTACTAACCCTATGAACACCTTGTTTTGTTTCTTTACCATCAAACCTTAGATCACTGCAAAAATACCTATAGAGAATATGGGGGGTGCCCTTACCAGTCATGCACAGTGCACCTTCCAGACAAAGGCCAAATGTTCTCTCTGGTCCATCATAATCCGGGCTTCAATATAAATCAAGTTAGCTATGCTATTTCAGATCCTTGGGACCAACGTGGGGTATGGGGAGTCCAAGATGCAGTGTACACTGGCTGGCATTCCTACCCAGTGGCATCACTCTCCACCTCAAGGGAATATGTCCCGACACAAAATGCCATAGTCCAAGTCTCCCAGAACATCCTCCATTCAGAACAAATCCTATAAAATTACTTAACATCATCAAAAAAGACCAAGACACCCTAAGTCTGGATTCATATAATCAAAAATCCTATAGCCTTCGTAAATGACTCTCTCTGGACTAACACCGCCTCTTGTTTCCTCTGTGCTTTCCTTCAGAGGCTCTACTGGCGGCAGTTCCAATTAATCTCAATACCACTACGACCAAGATAATGGACGCTGCTTGCCAGACTCCCCAACTCTCAG
The DNA here is from genome assembly GCF_014898055.3 of Talpa occidentalis. NCBI lineage: Eukaryota > Metazoa > Chordata > Mammalia > Eulipotyphla > Talpidae > Talpa > Talpa occidentalis. The sequence goes on from NW_023601906.1 coordinate 13,064, forward strand.
TAGCCCTATGGGACTCCAATTACAGCTACCCCTGCTATCAAACTGATGCCCTTGTCAGCTTTCATTCCTGTACTTCTAACATTTCGGTTACTTCTGTGCTCCGAACAACAGCAAAGGAAAACTTTTTTTTTTTTTTTTGGTGCAATGGCTCTCTCTCTCAGTGTATTAATTCTGCTACTCCAAGCCCATGTATCCAAGTCCTCATGGTCTCACAACTAACTCTGTACAGACGGTCTGAACTAGGTTGGTTATTCTCACCACATCAGACTAAGTGGGCAGCCTTTCTTCCAATCATGGTTGGAATCAGCCTGGCATCATCGATAGCAGCTGCAAGTATGGCAGGTGGGGCCCTGGGACACAGCCTGATTTCTGCCCAGGAATTTCATGAAAGAATAGATACCTCCTTAGAAAAAAACCTATGTGTCTTTAGCATCATTACAAAGACAGCTCACCTCCCTTGCATAGGTCACACTCCAAAACCGGCGGGCTCTGGACTTGTTAACAGCTAATAAAGGGGGTACCTGCCTGTTTCTCAGGGAAGAATGTTGTTACTATATCAACGAATCCAGGATTGTAGAACAAAATGTACAAGCCTTAATGAAACTACGCAAATACATAGAATGGGAAACCGGGGGCTCCAACTCTCCGCTGGCATGGTTTCAAAATCCTATAGTGTCATGGCTCCTCCCACTCTTAGGGCCAATACTAATGATAACATTATTTTTTCTTTTTGCTCCTTGCCTCCTAAAATTCATACAGGCTCGCATTCGGGAAATGTCTCCTACCACCTTTAACCAACTCCTGCTCCATCCATATTCTCGCATCCCTGAAGAAGACCCTCATAGCCAGGCCTGAGCCACCCCCTTGGTCTTCGCCCCTTTTCAGCAGGAAGTAGCCAAAGAAAGAACCTTCTCCCCTTTTCCTATCAACAAAAGGCTGGTATGAAATGTCCATGCAGGAGGCTGGAATGCAGGAGCCAACCAGGAAGCCCACCTGGGGGGCAGGAATGCAGATACCTGCCTGGAGGATTCAGGCAGTGAGCCTCCCCCCTCCCCCTATGAGTCTCTTCTCAGACAAAGAACCTCTATCTGCCCCAGGAACCTTTTTGCGCCCTACAAACTTTTCCCACCATATGCCATAAGAGCCCAACTACCCACCTGACCTCTCCTCACCCTATAAAACCCTGCTTCCCCCTAACAACGTGCGCGATTCCACTGACCCACGCCTTGGGTCTGTGAGGTCCGCCAAGGAGCAATAAATTTTCCTTTCCCCCAGGAAAGCTTGGCCTGGCTGTTCTTTACCTCGCAGTACCTTTCAAAGACCTTGATCTTATGTTTCTCCTCCCTGGACTTCATCACTCTCTGCTCACGTCCTTTACATACTTTCTGTCTTTCCTTTGAAGAAAACTCTAAACTCTGTTGAGAAGAGGATCTGACTTCAGGAGTGGGGTAACATGGGATCATGTTAATTAACAATTGCCACTTAAAGGAAACACTCATTGTCACATCTCTGTTCTCTTATTGTGGGCTGCATCTCTGCCCCTCTGTGTGTGCGTGTCTCCCCCCACAGTCTAGGGAACACCCACATGAATACCCACTTGTTTCCACTCCTTATCCCTCTCCTATCCCCAGTCTCGACTGGTAACAGTGAATTTATTCATAGTGCAATAGGTTTTGCTGTATTTTGTAATGTCAGTTTTCTGTATTTTATTTTTTTAAAAGATTGATTATACATACAAGAACTGGGGCACAGGCCAGAGTTGTGGGGGGTGAGATGATTCATCAGAGACAGAGTGGAGAACAGAACAGGTGCACTGAGTGAAATACACTGATGAGGGGAGCAGCAGACGAGGCAGGAGAGGTCTGCTGTGCCCTGTGGGTAGCTCCCTGGCTAGGGACTGAACTCGTGCTGCAGTGGCTGTGGCTAGCTTCATAGGTTGCATCTTAACCCCTGGGGCTACCAGGGAGGCCTGATTTTCTGTATTTTCTATTCCACAGATGAGTGAGACCATCTGCTATCTGTCTTTCACTATCTGGTTTTGTTCACTTAACAAGAAAACTTTAAGGTCCACTCACCTTGTCCCAAACGTATTATTTGATTTTTTTAATCACTGTGTACAATTCCACTGACTATGGTCCCAAAATTACTTTATTCACTCCTCTGTTGAAAGCCCTTAGGCTGGTTCTGCAATGGTGCAGGGTGCTGTTGTGACACCGGTGCACATGAGTGTCTCTGTATTGTAGATTTTTCACATTCTGGGATTAAAAACTTAGCAAAGGGATTGCTAGTTCCTATGGGATTCCCATTTTTATTTACTTAGTACATCTCCAAACCATTTTCCTGGAGGCTTTACCTACTTAAATTCCCACCAACAGAGGTGAGAGTTCCTTTCTCTCCACATCCACACAACATCAGTTGTGTTTAGTCTTTTTGATTGGCCCATTCTCAAAGGGGTGGGTGACAAGTCATTGCAGTTTTAGTTTGTTTTTTGTTCCCCTTATAATTAGAGCTACTGAACAATATTATTTGGATTAAAGATTTGGATGTGACAAAGCCATAAATACTTGAGGAACTATGCCACCCTACTGCACATCCACCCCACAGATGAACTTGGGGACACAACTCCAAGACCCAACGACAAGAGAAATGAGCATGTAGGAAGCAAATGTGCCCCACCACACTAGAGAGTTCATAAACCACTATAAAAACAGGCCCCTGCACTGGGAGAAAATATGCACACATCATGCATCTGACATGGGGCTGGTTTCCATTCATACAAGGTATGTCACAGCCCCACAACAAAAAGAAGACACCCCAATCAAGAAGTGGGTAAGAAATCAACATTTCCAAGGAGGACACCCAGTTTCCCTGCAGAGTCGTTGGCAGATGTTACTGAGGTTCTAAACCATGCCGGCTCCTGAACTTTGCCTGCATGTCCTGACACTGGCTGACCTCGAATGCATTTTGTTAAATCCCCAGAGATTAGCACATCTTCCATGGAATAGCTGTAGTGTAGTTCATAACTGTATAATTACATAATATAGGGCCTCCCCA
>NW_023601907.1:0-41052 GCF_014898055.3 Talpa occidentalis
AACTCAAGTCAATGAATTTTTCCAAGAAGTAAAATATCTAATTTCTGCAAATATCCCCAGAGTCTGAGGCAAGGACAACATTCTGTGCCCTTCATATGATGCATCATCGCAACTAAATAATCCCCATCGGCAGAGCACAATCTACAAATGTATGCCTTAAGCAGACACCAGAGCTGAGATATTTTCAGCAATTCAAGATACCACAAGCTCTGGGATTCCCCAAAGGTGATTGTTTAGTTGGGATAAGATTACTTTTCATTTGTTTGTAGCCCACAGGCCAAAGTACATTAAAAAAATACTGAGTGTTACTTGAGTTGCTTTGTCTCACCAGGAAAAATACATTCATTCTGCCATCTATTGAATGACTGGTACTTTAATACATTTTTAAGAGTCAGGCTTTTATTCAGTGCCTGCTGGGGTTTGTTGCTATTAAAATGATTCTACACTGAATATTTTGCCTAAGTAGTTGTCTTCATAAATGAGCATGAAGCAGGAGGGCACAAGATGTTTAGGGAGTTCAACATTCACTTATTATGTAAACACTTAAGGAACATTTGCATTTGTAAGGTGTTATGTAACATACCAGGGATTTAATAGTAAATTAGAAAAAAATCTTTCCTTCATGAAACATCCAATTCAATGGGGAAAACTGACAAGCAAACAGACAATTAGAGTTGGTAAGTAGTAAAGGGAGTTTAGTGCCAGGCCCTAATGAGGTTTCCGTTCATTTGACCTTTTCAGCAGAGGCCTAGTGATTCCATTTAGGTCACACACAGTCGAGCACAGAGTCTGTGAGGGAAGACAGTGCAGCAACTCAGATGAGATTTATTAGCACCAGTAGAAAATAACTGATTATATTGCTCAAGAGCATCAGATTTAAATATTAAGCATATACACTATAACAGTATTAAAAATGGGAATTTAGGTTGGCTCCACTGTCTGTTGGGTGGTGTCTATTGAGGTTTGATACTATAAAGGGGCATTTATAATGAATGTCAGTCTTGCCCAGAAGGTGTAGGACAGTGGACTGATAATATCAACCTCTCCATCCACTGCCTTCCCCAGCTTGTGTTTATCCAACATAAACAATTTCTGCTAGTATACTAGAGTCAAAGAGAACATTTCATTCTCAAGATGGAACTTTTATATGCTGTGACTCAATTCTTTCCTTGATATCCTGCTATTATAAACACTGGAAAGTAGAGATGGGGCCAACTAGAAGCAGTCTGTCCTATGATACAGTTTTGAAAATTTCTTGTTTGGTTATTTGGTATGTCCTTCTGTTTTATACAGTATTTGTGTTTTGCAGAAACATGATAGACCAATGTGATGATTCTGAAGAAAAGTTGAGATGAAAAAGGAAGTTTCTAGGCCTAGATCTATGGACAAATCTGGTAAGATTAGTGATAAATAATTATAATCTTCTGAGTCATTTTGCAGCTCTAGTGCAATAAGGCACAGACCAAAACAAAACAAATTCCCAAAGATGCAATGATATAAACAACTTTATCTCCATAAACATAATTGAAAAAAATAGTGAGGGATAGCTCTAAAAAAAAGTAGTGAAAACTATGAATAAAGTATCATTCTAATCATCCATGTAAAAACACAAACAAAAACAGAAAAAACCCTACCTCTTTATTTTACATGGGTTGGTAGTCCAACTTGTTCTTTCATTGCATGTGGTTTAGGGCAAAGAACTTTCAACTGCTGCAATAGTTCCAGCAAAATTGAAGAGGCACTGAACCACAAATTACAGTAATTTAACAAGTAAAGATACTGATTATTTAAATGGCAATTGAAATTCCCAAACAAAGTAAAGCTTTCAGTAAAAAGGCTCAGGGAGCAAGTTACTTAGTATTAGAACTTATTTCCCTTAAAAGGAAAAGTCAGTGAGACTTTTGGTGAGAACATAACAAGAACAACATATAAAAGTACACTTAGTAAAATGTAGGGCAAGATGCAGTGTGAGAAGTTGAAATGGTTCCACTCTCAAATAGTACATGTCGATGCCTTATTGATGACATACCACATGAAGCAAAAACTGGCCTGAGGGTGAAGTAAGCTTTTTGGAACTAAATAATGATGTAGTTGTACAAACTTACAAATATATTGAAAATCTCGTAATTATAAAATTTTAATTTATAGTGTATGAATTATACCTCAATTAAAAAAAACATACAAAAACCTTGCCCCAAACAAGCACAGGGTAAGGTAAATGATGAAAATAGTTAAGATGCAACTAAATTGCCATCTTCAGTCCCTAACCTGTACTCCAGGTTGTCCTGTGTTATAATTAGCTTGCCATTTCTCCAACTAGATTTTAATGTGCTCAACTAGAGTTTAATATTTATATCTAAGACATATTTCTTTGGGCTGAGATTAACCAGGAATACTAAGCAGTTTCTATTTTGGCCTAGGTGACTGTAGTATCTTTACTATAGTAGTTTTGAGCCTTCACATAACAAGAATTTGGCCAGCACAACCTATGCCCCATCATAAGCATGAAGTTTTGAGATGTGCTTTTCTAACCAAGGTCAGTTCTTTGGCCAAACAGATATTTGGTTGAACATTATTATGGGTGTGTCTGTTGAGGGTGTTTCTGGATGACGTTAACATCTGAATCAGTAGACTAAGTAAAGCAGAATGCCTGCCCCAATGAGGGTGGGTGTCATACCATCTATTGAAAGCCTGAAAGGAATTTTTGCCTGTCTTTGAACTGGGACATTGGTCTTCTGCCTTCAAATTCACATTTGGACAAGAACTTATACTAAATACCTTCTTAGTTTCCAGGCCTTCAGACTGAGACTAGAACTTTACCATGGGCTCTCTTGGGTCTCTATCATAATATTAGACAGTTATTTTCATGAGAAGCAGGGGATAGCAGAAGGAGGTAAAGAGGCAAAAGGGGAACACTTCAGCAACTTCCCAGAGAAAAGACTGAAGAATTCCTACACAATATTGTCAGTCTCACCAAAAATATGTAATTGTGTCATAGCAGCCTTAGTAGAAAATTAACTAAAGGGTCCTAAATTTTTGTCAACCCCCATGCCTTTCATATCTACTGCATTTTTAAAATAGTAATTTCTTTCTCTCATTAAACAAAGTAATCCTTAAGTAGAGATTGAGGGTTTTATAGGGCATTTTTTTAATCTCTGTAAAAGCATTTTGTCATATAAAAAAGCTTCTAAGAATATTCTCTCTGAGATACCCCACAGATGGCCTATTCCCCATCTACAGTCTAGTTGATAATGATAAAGGAGTGGCTCATAGACCATTTCATCTGGTAAGATTCAGGATAAGAACAAAAGGAGAGGAGAGAGAAAAGACTGTGGGTCCTGCATTCAGGCTGCCTGTGTTCAAAATTTGAAACATCTCTTTTTGACTGAATGACCTCGTACAAATGACTAACCCCCCCTCCCCCAAGACACAGCTTCTCCATTTATAAAGCAGAGGAAAAAACATATCTATATCTATAAGAATCACGCTGAGTTTTAAGTGAAATAATTTTTAATGTAATCATTACATTATCTCATGTCACAAAATGGTTGGTCAATTGTCATTAGCTATAATTATTAAGGAGAGGAAGAAAAAAATAGAAAGTTACCAGTGCTCATCATCTCTCTTTCAGCAAGGGAGAAGTCCAGAAGAAAAGACTAGAAGAAAGCATGTTGATTTGGATCTACTGTGAGAAGGACCAGAAGAGAGAGGTCATCTGGTTTTTTATATAATTGCAGGCAGTCAGTGCCTTCTTGCTACCTACCGCTGTTGTATCTTTTCTGCTCTGATCACCAAGAACATTCACATCTTCACAGTCCCAGTGGGGATTCAGCATCTAGTTTGGGAAACAATAACCTAGAAAATAAAATCAAAGGTAAAGCAGCTTTAGTATTGGAAGCATTTTCCAAAGTCTGAAGTTTGACTTTTTGCTAGGGTCATCTTTTTCACATTATTGTAACTTTGACAAAACCACAGCATACTAATCTTTATCAGGTAATTTCTTAGGTGCTTTCTTGCTATGCTAATACAATATAACATGTCAGTGTTTCGATAGGCTATTATACCTTACTGAAGCATTTTATGAAACCGAACATGTTTTTGGTATGCAAATATTTTAAGGATATTCTCACAGATCTAATTAAAATTTTTAAAATGAAAGCATTGTAGTCATTCACACACATAGAAAGGAGATTTAAATAATTCAGTCAACAAATAAATGACATATCCACTTTTTAAAAAGTAATTCACATTGTCAGGGTCCTAACTCCAACCTTTGAAATGCAGATCAGTGCAAAGAAAGAATATTTCATACAGGAAGCTCTGAATGTTCTCTCTCTAAATAAATTTGTGACTACTTCAATGCTTGGAGATTTTGCAGAAAGTGAACCAAACCAGGGACAAAAGGTTATCTCTAGAACATTGACTGTCTCATGATAAAACTGTTAACCTAATTCTAATATCTCAGAAACACATAAATATATAAACAGAAACCTGTCATAACTCAAATCACCCCAAACGAATATAGCCTTCAAAAAAACACAAACAAATTAATAACCAAGAGCCAAACATTACATTTGAACAGGACATGAACAGACTTTATGTTATTACCTATGCCATATTATAAAAAAGTTTTTAGCAAAACTGGAGTATCTGCATTATATATATTCCCCCAATTCCATTCAAGTAAATCCCCCCATTTCTATCATAAACCTCATAGTTTTTCAAATAAAACAACATAGAGAAAGCACACAAAGCTATGGACATTACAAATTTATTGTTTTAACATTTATATAATGCATACTATTCGCCAGGCCATTTTCTATGTGCTTTATAAAATGTTTTATTTTTTAAATTGCATTAGTTTTCATTTGAGCTAAAATTGATAAATAACACCATTTATGATTCAGAGATATAGGTTTACATTTCTTCAGATGTATGTCATGACACCACATCCACCAGCAAGGTACCATAGTCCTCTACCACAGTCCATTTGGCCCCCTCCACACTTTACTCCCACCTTCCCTTCCCCCTTTGACAGCATAAGTGCTTTTTAAATATTAACCTATATAATACTCCTAGCAATTCTGTGAGGAAGATAGTATTTTTATCATCCCCACATTGCTATGAAAAAAATACATAGAAATGAAAATGAGGTACAAAGAGGTTAATTAATTTCTAATCAAAAACCTAATACAGTAGAGAATTCTGCAATAGAAATCTGAACAAGACTCTTGTTCCCAACTTCCCAGTTGGAGCCTTAAGTAGCTCTTAATATTTTAAAATCTTCTGAAGGAAAATGTATCTGCATGATGAAAATACTCTAGATAAAACAAAATGTCTTCATGTGTTATTTTCAACCCCTAGGCAGAGAATTTCCCAGTAATTACAAATTACAAATTTGAAAGACAATTATCCTTTAAAAGCTATTTTGGTACAATTTAGTCACTGCTTCCACACAGCAGACCATGGATTTAATTCTGTTCTTCTTCTGCCTATCAGTAAATATCTCAGTTCTCACTACTCATTAGGGTATGAGAAGTTCTTTCATGAATTTAGAGAAAGAAATCAATTATTTAAATTTAAAATAAGCTTAAGTTAAAGCAAAATGTCTTGTTTTGGAGTTATAACAGGAATGGCATGTGTTTTGTTCAGACCTACAAAATGCTTACATATACTATAAAGAAAATTGTTATGTCCCTTTACCTCAATGAAAACTCATCAAAGAGTATGCCCTTGAAAACTTTGGAAACTACACTCTATAGTTTGAAAGGGAAAACTATCTCTTACATCAACACACATATTAGGCTCTATCCACATTCCAAAAAGCTGCTGAGTCAAGTTCCATGACTGGAGGGCAAGGATAGGGCCTGCTTCCCTCTGGCCACCACTGACTACCCAGGGCATACAATAATGCAGGGGGCACATTTCATAAGTGAATAGATGAATTATCCATTCAAATCCTACAAGGTTTAAGAGTTTTGGTTTAACATATATCTAGTAAGAATCTTCAAATACTAAATTGGAAGGAAAGAAACATACTTTGATGTACATGATTACAAATCTGAAGAAAAACTTCTTTACATAGGTTCTAAGGTTGATGTTGAAGCAGACTTTTATTGAAGTGGTGGTGGTGATTTTCTCCCAATGGATTCTTTATTGCATTCCTCATTGAATTGAATCACTGGCACCCACAGAATGCATCTCTTCTTCTGATTTGATTAGTCTCCCTCCCTCCCTCCCTCCCTCCCTCCCTCCCTCCCTCCCTCCCTCCCTCCCTTTCTTCTTCCCTCCCTCCCTTTCTTCTTCCCTCCCTCCCTTCCCCCCTCTCTCTCTTTTTTAATACAAATAAGCTTCTAGTCTGTCTGTCATGCATGGAAAAGTCACACTTTAACACAAAAGACCCCTGAAAAATACTTGAAAAAGAACAAAGTTGGATCTGAAACTTCCTGATTTTAAAACATATTACAAAGCTAAGAGTAACAGAAACAGTGTGGAACTGGCAGAAAGACACTTACATGCCATCACCAAGGCATACTTTACACCATAATTAGAGCAACTACTTTAAAAAGCAAAAAAAGAACTGAAATTCTAAGAAAGGAGAGAAAATGGGCACATATAAAAAGCTCAATTAAACTACAAAATCCAGAAAAAGAGCAGAAGTCAAAAAATAGCAACAAATAGGTCAACAAATAAAAAACGGCAACAACTATGGTAGATATTACTCCAACTGTCAATAGTCACTGAATATAAATGGTCTAAATGCATTAATTAAAACATACAGATTGTCATAGTGGACCAAAATATAAGAGCCCATGATACACTGTCTATAAGTGACTCACTAAAATATAAAGACTATATAGATTCAAAGTAAATGAATGGGGGAAAATACCATGGTAACACTAATCAAAAGATAGCAGAAATAGCTATCTCAATTTCAGAGACAGATTTCAAAGCAAGGAAAGTTATCAGAGATAAAGGAGAGCATTACTCAATAGTAAAGGGGGTCAATTTCTCTAATAAAACATGACAATCTAAAACATTAGCAATTTTACTACAACAGCACATTAAAAGGATCATATAACACAGCCTAATGATATATATCCCTTAAGACACAGATGGCTTGATATTAAAATTCAATGAATGTGATGTCCCATGTCAACAGAATCAAAGAGAAAAAATACAAAATCTTCCAAATAGATGCAAAAAAAGCATTTGACCAAATTCAATACACTTTCAAGATAAACTCCCTCATTGAAATAACAATACAAAGAAAATACCACAACACCATTAAGGTCATGTATGAAAAGCTGAAATTATAGCCAATGGTGGAAAACTGGGAAGCTTTTCCTCTAAAATCAAAATCTAAACAAGGATCCTTACTCTCACCATTTCCATTTACCATATTAGTGGAAGCCCTAGCATGAGAAATTATAATCATGTGTCATTTAATAAGGGAAACACATCCTGAGAAGTGCATCCTTATATAATTTTATCATTGCGTAAATTTCATAGATCTAATTATACAGACCTAGATAAGATAGTGTACTTCATACCTATGCAATGTTATAGCCTACTGGGACCACCATCATATATGCAGTAATCATTCACTGAAATGTTTTAAAGCAATGTATGACTGTAGACAAGAAAAAGAAGTAAAAGATAGCCAAGTTGGAAAGGGAGAAGAAATTATCCCAGTTTGTAAACCACATGAATTTTTTTTTTTAGATTTATTTATTTACACAAGCATGGGGGTACAGGCCAGAGGTGTGGGAGGGTGAGAGAACATGCGGGATGAGAGGGTGAGAGACAGAGCGGGATGCAGAACATGCAGACGGACCAAAGACACTGCTGAGGGGAGCAGTGGGTGAGGCAGAAGAGGTCTGCCGCTGCATGTGGGTATCTCCCTGGCCAGCTGAGAATCGAACCCGTGCTACAGAGGCTGTGGACAGCTTCACACTCCTGCACTCAAGCCCCTGCACCACCGAGGAGGCCCTACATGAATTTTTATACAGAAAATCCAACAGATAACATAAAAAAATTGTTTAAACCACTGAAAAATTCAGTGAAGTTGTAGGACATAAGGCAAACATACAAAAACCCATTGTATTTCTATTAAGTAACAACAAATTATTTGAAAACAAAATTAGGAAAGCAATACAAATTATAATAGTATGAAAAAATAATAAAATACTTAGGAGTAAACATAACTAAAGATAAATGGATTTATATAATGAAACACTGATGAGATAGATAAAACAAGGCACAGACAGAATTTCAGTATTCATGAACTGGAAGAACTGATGTTAAAATATCCATAGATCCCAAAGTGATCTACAAATTTATTGTAACTCCTATAAAAATTCCAAAGACATTTTTGCAGAAATAGATAAAAACAATTCTATACTTTATATGGAACCAATTCAAAGAACATGAGTAGTCATATCTAGCTTGAGAAAGAAAAAAGCTGGCATTATTAAATCTCCTGTTTGAGAACATATGAAGTTACAGTAGGCAAAAAAGTATGATATTGGCGTAAAAACAGACGCATAGATCAATGGAAGAATAGAGATCCCAGTTGTAAATCCCATATAAATGATCAATTTATCTTAAATAGGGTGCCAAGAATACACAATGGGGAAAAATAATCTCTTCTACAAATGGTAATGGATAAACCAAATACCTACATGTAAAAGAATAAAATTGGAGCCTTATTTCACATGATGCACAAAAATCAACTCAAATAGATTAAAGATTTAAAGGTAAGACTTGAAACCATAAAACTCCTAGAAGACATAGGGGAAAAGCAGAGGAAAAGCAGCTTCATGATATTGATCTTGGCAATAATGTATGCCTGGATATGATACAGGCAACAAACAGAAAAATGAACAAGCCAGACCACATCAAACTAAAAAACCTCTGCAGCATAAGAAAACAAACAATGGAGTGAACAGGCCACCCACAGAATGGGGGAAATACTCACAAACCATATATCTGACAACAGGTTGATGTCCAAAATACATGAGGAACTTCTACAATAGGAAAAAATCCCAAATAATCTAATTTTAAAATGGACAAAAGATGTACATAAACATGCTTTCTTTATTCCTTCCCTTCTATTTATTTATGTATATTTATGATTTTATTATTTTAAAATTGAAATCCTTTTATTGTAATAAGTGTATACTATTTAGGTGTATAGGTTTACACCACCAAAGCACCAAGATTTTCTCCACCATTGTGCACTAGACTCTCTTCTCCCTTAGCCTGACCCATCCATCTCCCTGCTGGTAGCTTCAAATTGAATAGACATTTCTTCATAGAAGATATACAAATGGCCAACAGCTATACATGACAATATTGTTGGACTCTGAGGACATGATAAGTGAAACAGACACAGACAAATACTGCATGATTCATTTACATGTGGAATCTAAAATAGTCAAATTTATAAAATCAAAGGCTGGGATGGTGGTTACCAAGTGCTGAAAGGAAGAAATGGGCGCTATTAGCCAACAGGTATGAAAAATTTAGTTAATTAATATGAATAAGCTCTAGTGATCTGTCCTCAATATTGTCTCTATAGTTAACAATGTTTTGTATACTTAAAATTTTTTAAGTGGATCGATCTTACGTGTTTTAATCACAATAAATTTTTTTAAAAAGACAATGGGAATTCATCAGAAGGACTGGATAAGCCCCAGCAAGTCTAAATCATCCACAACATCTGTTGGGGCTCTTGGAATCTGTAACTTAGCATATACAAATATAAATGTTTTTAAACTTGGTCATAGAGAGATATACCAATAATCGTCTTGTACACAGTTTCTTTTTTAAAAAATATAAGCTTTATGTGTATGCATTTCTAATGTAACACAAGTAGTATTGTGTTATAGAGTTTAACACTTTTTTCATTTAGTATTGGCTTCACAATTTCTTCATATCATCAAGTACAAATTCAGTTTCTTGCTTCTAAGTGCAACATTGGAGTCCATGATGTGTATTCTTCATGTTTGACCTTTCCACCCTCATAAAAAGACACTGAAATCATCTCCGGTTTCCTGCCATGAAAAACAGCACTATAATGGACATTGTCACAGGTTTCTGAAATAGGGGTGATCAAACAATGTGCTAATGTTTATTCTTGTTTTAGAAAGAGCTGAATCACTCAAGCAAAATTACTGAGTTTTGTGCATTTAATTTGACCAGATACTTCTACTCATATATTGATACACAGACTCTCCATTACTTCATAACTTGGCAGTGATTCCTCTGTGTGTGTGTGTGTGTGTGTGTGTGTGTGTGTGCACGCATGCGTGCATGCTCTCGCATTTGTCCATCTTTGGGTTTCATTACAGGAGGGTAACACTGAGCTTAAGATAGTCAATGATTTTATATTACAAGGAAGCAATCTTGCTCTTTGGAGAGGGCTGTTCCTTCCTCCCTCAAGGTTATGTGTTGCAAACATAACCATGAGAAATGACTTAGGTTAAGAGTGGTTAGTTTCTTGCATTCTGGCTTTGCAAGAACACTCAGGGCCTAAGGCAATTGTGTTTCCCAATAAATATATTTGCTCACGTGAGGTAAATTCAGTAAGTTGCAGCAAGTATGAATTTTGTCCACCAGTCAGATACACCAAAAATAGACATTATATTTCCTCTTTGATTCAACTTAATTTCATTCTAACCTCCATCCCACTGGAATGAGAGGAAATACAACCCTTGCCATACTTGGAAGAAAAAGCCAAATGTCATATTCAATAAATTGCCTTTTTCAAAATATTGTTATCATGAACCTGCTATTATTTCAAATGGTTTGCCTTTATTTTATTAGCATTTATATTGATAAATGTCCAATATATAACTCCAAATCAACACTCTTCCATTCCTAATCTAGCCAGACTGCTGTCTCTCTAATTCAGCTCATGTTCAATCACACACTGCTCAGAAATTTCTTAAGATTGGTAAGTATTTAAATGGTCACTGAGGAATAAAGTTTACAGTTTTTCCCTATTAATTCTGTTAGCTAGAATTTTGTCATGAAATCAAAGAATAATTTTTTTTTTTGTACCCTACTCACTCAAAAACTAACCATCAACAACTAAAATCTAAACCGCTCTTGTGTGTCTGGGTCACTTCTTATAAAAAAAACTGGGAGCACAGTTTTGTGAGTTCACTTTCATTCTGGCATATAAAGTAAACAGATTCACCCTTACAAAGCTTTTCATGTTGTTCTCTTAACAGATGCTGAACAATGAATCTCTCCAAAAACTGGCTCTTGTGGAAACCTTGGAAAGAATAGTTACTGTTATCAAATATAAAGCGACAGAAAAGAAATGAATGTTTGGAGAGCAGTATTAATGATGTGGTTTTCCAAAAAAATAGGGACATGTTTGCCATGTTTGCCATATATACAAAGCATTACTTTCAAGGTTATAGCTAAGGTACATTGCTGATCTGATCTGGGGTGCATTACTCAACATTCATTCCTACTATTCATTTTTTTTAAAGATTTATTTATTTATGCATACGAGAGCTGGGGTACAGGCCAGAGGTGTGGGGGGTGAGAGGATTCATCCGAGACAGAGTGGGGAACAGAACAGACAGATTGACTGAAGTACACTGCTGAGGGGAGCAGTGGGCGAGTCAAGAGAGGTCTGCTGCACCATGTGGGTTGCTCCCTAGCCCGCCGGTGGATTGAACTCATGCTGCAGAGGCTGTCAACAGCTTCATAGGTTGAGTCTTAACCCCTTGCGCCATCGGGGAAGCCCTATTCATTTTTTAAAATGATTTATTTATACAAGAACTGGGGTACAGGCCAGAGGCGCTGGAGGGTGAGAGAATTCACCAGAGACAGAGCAGGGAATAGAACAGGCAGGAGGACCAAAAACACTACTGAGGGGAGCAGTGGGCGAGACAGGAGAGGTCTGCCTCGCCATGTGGGTATCTCCCTGGCTGGCAAGCAAACCTGAGCTGCAGAGGTTGCGGATAGCTTCACAGCACTGAGCTCAATCTGCTGCACCACCGGGGAAGGACCCATTCCTACTATTCACTCTTTTTTTAAAAATTTATTTATTTATTTATTTTATACAAGCACTGGGTACAGTCAGAAGCGCGGGAAGGTGAGAGAATTCACCAGAGCCAGAGCGGGGAACAGAACAGGCAGTCTGATGAAGAAATACACTGCTGAGGGGAGCAGCGGGCGTGGCAGGAGAGGTCTGCGCGCCATGTGGGACCCTCGCCAGCGGCTGGGATCGAGCCGGCGCTGCACAGGCTGCGGGCAGCTTCGCAGCACAGCACTCAACCACTGCGCCACCAGGGGAGGCCCCCTACTATTCACTCTTTATAGGAATAATGGTCAGATATTATGAACCTTGTTTATAAATGAAGTTAACTTAATTTCAAAGTGACTTATTCAAGGATATTATCATTCAAGGAAACTGTGTTCTTGTTATTTACACAAATCATAGTGTATGTGCTGTAGCAATTCAAAAATGGCATGCCATTTTGAGGGGCTACAAAAAGACAACTCTAGAATTTGGAATTCACTTTGCAGGAAAGTTTCATAAGTTGAAACCACTACTAAATTCCATCCATTTATTTAAGCTTCTTAAAAAGCCAGGCATGTTGCTGGGATTCAGACCATTCAAGGACGTCTTAAAACAAGTTTTAATGACTTTTAACAATTTTCAGAGAAGGCAGGTAACACTGAAAAGTATAAAATAATCTAATTTTCTTCTAATGGAAGTATCTTAATTCTCTAAATTTTAAATATAAATGCAATTTTTTCCAATTTTTTCATTCTTGAATAAGATACTTGTACTCACAGAAGTACTATAATGAACAGCTGTTATTTTCTTCCCCCCAATTGACCATGCACTTATATAAATCACATAACTATTACAGAAACTTTAAAACTGGGACTTGTAAGGTCAATTTTGAGTATTTGACACAAAATTGTTAAAATGTAGTCTAAATCTCTCACCCCAAATTTAGACTTTCAATGTCCTTTCAGTCCTATAGATTGCTATCCAATGAAACCTAAAGAGAATACAAATCTCGTTTTAGCTCTGTGACTGTCAATGATGGGCCTTAGTGGTCTCTTGTGAATTATTACTTTTCTGTGATCCCAATCCTCACCAGACACTTGGGAAACACCCTATCCTATTAAGTCTTGTTACATCACAACAGCACACAATTAGTTTGTTAACAGGAATCTTTAACATGACTATATACTCTTAAGGGTCCCAGAGAGCTTTTAAATCTGAGTCCTACTCTTCTTTCCATGAAATAATATAAAGTTTGTACCGTTCTTGGTCACCCTCTCCCAGGAGACACCAAAAGTCATTTTTATATCACTGTCCTCTGTGATATAATCTGTATAATCTGTATGGTTTTAATTGCCTTGATCCTATAGTTCAACTGTTCTCTATTAAAGGGAAATGAAAGCCTATCTTTTCCTCAACTGCAAGAGTCCTTCAACCCTCTGAGACATTTTGGGTGATAACAGAAAGGATTCAGGTAGGTCTTCACAGAAAGTTACAGGTCTCTACAGAAAGTTCCACCCACTGATTTTGTCTAATATTATGCCAATACCATACCATTTTGATTACTATACAGTGATGCCTCCAATTTTGTTCTTCCTTCTCAGGATTGCTTTGGTTTTGGGGAGGTATTCCATACAAATCAAGATTAGTATTAACAGCCTCAAACTGTAAATAGCCCAAATGTCCTTCAGAGAGTGAATAAACGAACTGTGCTACATACATACTATTATTCAGCGATAAAAATGAATAGACTACTAATGCATGAAAATGAACACTGATAACTAACTGGCACCGTGATTCCTGATACATGCAATCACCTGGCTGGGCACAGAAAGAAATCATACTGAGTGCAAAAATATCCCCCAAAGTTTACATACTGTAGGATTCCACTTAAATAATATTTTTGAAATTTAAAAGTCCTGATATGGAAAACAGGTTAGTAGTTGCTAGGGATTTAAGAGGGGTGGAGCAAAAACAAAAGCAGGTGCCACTATTAAAGAACATGAAAGATCTTTGTTGTGAAAGTAATGATCTGTATTTTGACTATGTCCATGTCAATATTATGGTTATTATAATTTAGTTTTCTAAGAAGTTAGCATTGGAGGAATTGGGATAAAGAGTACACAGAGGGGAGGGGCGGAGCAACATGGCGGCGAGGAGACGCTGCGAGTAAGATCTCCCATTAAAAAAAGTGAATAGGGAGGAAAAGCGGCAGGTCCCAGTGAGAACTGGGACACGGAAGATAAACGGGTGACTCCAGCAAACTACCCGAAGAAGATACTGGCCATAAAAGAGGACTAGAAGGGAGGGAAGCGCAGAACCCTGCTCCCCTCCCCCGCCCACAGAGGCGGCACTCTCCGACCCGCAGAGAGGAGGAAACAACAAACCAAAACGGCCCACAAGAACAAACGAGGCAGCAAGCAGGACTGTGAGCGGAAAGGAACTATTGCAGCCACCACACCCCGTGAACGGGAGCTGAGGCGAACCCTGCAGGATCCGCCGCGGCGGTGAGCGAACGGCTCCGGGCGCCATTAGAGAAGAACAAAGACCCGGGAGACGCACACACAGCCCGGGCTGCCGGTAAGCTGGCGCGGAAACGCGGCGCTCGGCGCGCTTGAAAAGCAAGTGCAGACCTGGATCGCGGCTGCCCAGGTCCCCGCGCCTGCGACCTAGGCTTGCGGGGAGACGACCTAGGCTTGCAGGGAGACGCACGGAGGTCCTCACTGAGGTGAAGGTCCCTCCCTGAGTGAGCAGGAACCAGGCGCCCAGGCACGGGAGCAGTGCAAAAGGCGCATTCCCGCGCCACTGAACTGGGCTACAGCCCGCGTCCTGGAACTGAGGGCTTTGAACTGAGACCCGGGGCACGAAAATTCGGGGCGTGGGTTCTCCACGACGGTGGGGCACAAGGCAGACACAGCACCCCAAAGCTGTTGAGGTGTACCCTACCATTCCCGCTCTGTTCTCTGTCCCACGGGGTGGGGGGAGGCGAAAAACAGCCCCCCAAGGACAATAGGAGAGATCTCTGGCGCCACCTAGCGACCAGGAAAAAAAAAAGTCACTAACACCCTATAAAACAGGACATAATTCTTAAGACTGCTTGAAAAGGGCAGAAGGTTTCTGGAGGACCCAGTGGCCAGCCGGGAAGTTATTCCACGCCAGGCCCCTTCCGACCAGCAGTCTGAGCCCACAGAGGGAGCAGGCACCCACGTCCGGGGCAGACCGGGTGCGCAGAAGAGTGTGCCTGAAACCGGAGGCGCAGGGACTGCATCCCGCTTCGCCATTTGAGAACAGGGACATTTCTTCAGTAAAAACTGCCTAAAACCAGCAGAAAGCTCCCCCAGAAGACAGAGATGGCTCCTGGAAGAGCCAGAGGGGAGCGGAGAAGTTCACCCAAGATGTCAGTCAGTCCAAGCAACACAGTGTCCCAACGCATACGACAAATTAGAAAACAGACAGTAGGGAGTAGAAGAACCACACGCAACCTAAAACTCCTCAGGAAAGAAGCACACCACAAAAAGAAAACCACTCCCCAGATTGCAACGACAGCAACTTGGAAGAACTTCTGAGCCTTCCAGAAAGAGAATTTAAAATTGCCATGATTAAAAAAGTGATAGATCAGAAGAAGGAAATTGAGTCCCTAAAGAGGGAAGTAAGAGAAATGCAGGAGATCAAAGAATTAATGGAGGAACTAAAGAACTCTGGGAAAAGCAATGAAAGCAGAATAGATGAAATGGAAGAACGAATAAGTAATCTTGAAGACACAGAAATAAAAGAACCAAAACAGAAAAGGAAAGAGAAGTACGAAGGAAAAAGAATGAAGAAAGACTTCGGGAACTATCTGACTCCATGAGGAAAGGAAATATAAGAGTTATAGGAATTCCAGAAGGAGAGGAGAGAGATGTAGGAACAGAGAAAATATTCATGGATATAATTGAAGAGAACTTCCCAAATGAGAAGAAGGAGCTGAAAATTGATATACAAGAAGCAAGAAGAACACCAAACTTCCACGACGAAAGGAAAAACACAGCAAGACACATAATAGTAAAGCTCCCAAGAATCCAGGACAAGGAAAAAATAATGAAGCTGACAAGAGGGAAGAAACAGATAACATTCAAAGGAAAACCAATCAGGCTGACATCAGACTTCTCTGAAGAAACACTACGGGCAAGGAGAGAGTGGAGGGACATAGTCAACAGACTCCAAGAAAACAGATGCCAACCAAGAATACTCTATCCCGCAAAGCTCTCTTTCCTCCATGAAGAAAGAATATGGACCTTCCCAGACAAAGAGAAACTCCGGAATTTCATTGCGACTAAACCCCCACTCCAAAAAATACTACAAGGAATCCTAAAGCCAGAACCTCAGAGGGACGAATAACAACGAAAGAAGACCAAAAAAAAAAAAAGTTATTGAAAGAATAAATAAATAAAATCAAAGGAAGACAAACATAATGGCAAATACAGATGCTAACATATCAATATTAACTCTAAATGTAAATGGACTAAACTCTTCAATAAAAAGACACAGAGTTGCAGCCTGGATTAAGAAACAAAACCCAACCTTTTGCTGTCTCCAGGAAACACATTTAGCTACAAAAGATAAAAATAGGCTCAAAGTCAAAGGATGGAAAACAATCCTACAAGCAAATGGGCCAAAAAAGAAAGCAGGAACAGCTATACTTATATCAGATAAAACAGACTTCAAACTCAAAAAAATAAAAAGAGACCCCAATGGTCACTACATATGATTAAGGGGACAATACTTCAAGAAGAAATAACACTCATTAACATATACTCACCAAACGAAAGAGCACCAAAATATATCAGACAACTGTTGTCCTCTCTGAAAACAGACATCAGAGAAAACACATATGTAGTGGGAGACTTCAACACACCACTATCAACAATGGATAGATCAACAAGACAAAAAATAAGTAAAGAAACTAAAGCTCTAAATAAGGACCTAGAGCATTTGGGCTTAACAGACATCTATAGAACACTAAACCCCAAAAAACGGAGTACACATTTTTCTCAAGCGCACACGGATCATTCTCCAGGATCGATCACATACTGGGGCACAAGACAAACATCAACAGATACACCAAGATTGAAATCATACCAACCATCTTTTCTGACCACGAAGGCATCAAACTAGAAATAAATCATAAAAAGAAGGCAAGGAACTATCCTACCTCATGGAGATTAAAAGCCACACTACTGGAAGACCACTGGACTAACGAGGAGATCAAAGAAGAAATTAAAAAATTCTTTGAATTGAATGACAAGGAGGACACCAATATCCTAAATGTATGGGATGCAGCAAAAGCAGTAATAAGAGGAAAATATATAGCAATAGAAGCTCACATCAAAAAACAAGAAAGAACTCAAAGAAACAACCTAATCTCGAAGCTCAAAGATCTAGAAAAAGAACAACAAAAAAACCCCAGAACCAGTAGAAGAAAAGAAATAATAAAAACCAAAGCAGAAATAAATGAAATTGAAACTAAAAAAACAATCCAAAAGATCAATGAAACCAAGAGCTGGTTCTTTGAAAAAATAAATAAAATAGACAAACCCCTAGCCAGGCTCACAAAGGAAAAAAGGGAGAAAGCACAAATACACAGAATCATAAATGAAAGAGGAGAAATCACAACGGACACAGCAGAAATCAAAAGAATAATCAGTAACTACTATGAACAGTTATATGGAAACAAGTTCAACAATCTAGAGGAGATGGACAAATTCCTACAACTCTACAATCACCCAAAGCTAGATAAAGAAGAAATAGAACACCTAAACAGACCAATTACAAGCAGCGAAATTGAAATGGTAATTAAAAACCTCCCCAAAAACAAAAGCCCAGGACCTGATGGATTTACAAATGAATTCTACCAAACATTCAGAGACGAATTAGTGCCTATCCTTCACAAACTCTTCCAAAAAATTGAGAAGGAAGGGACAATACCAAACACGTTCTATGAAGCCAATATTACACTAATACCAAAACCGAATAAGGACAACACAAAAAAGGAAAACTACAGGCCAATCTCCCTAATGAACACTGATGCAAAAATCCTCAATAAAATTTTAGCTATCAGAATCCAACAATGTATCCATAAGATAATTCACCACGACCAAGTTGGATTCATTCCAGGGGCACAAGGATGGTTTAACATCCGAAAATCAATCAACGTTATCCAACACATCAACAAAAGAAAATATAAAAACCATATGATAATATCAATAGATGCTGAGAAAGCTTTCGACAAAGTGCAACACCCATTCATGATAAAAGCCCTTGAAATTCTTGGGATACAAGGAACATACCTCAACATCATAAAGGCATCTATGACAAGCCAACAGCCAGTATCATTCTCAATGGTGAAAAGCTGAAAGCAATTCCATTAAGATCTGGAACAAGACAAGGATGTCCACTCTCACCACTGCTTTCAATATAATACTGGAAGTCCTAGCCAGAGCAATAAGACAAGAGAAAGACATCCAAGGAATCCAAATAGGAAAAGAAGAAGTCAAACTATCACTATTTGCAGATGATATGATAATATACATAGAGAACCCCAAAATCTCCACAGAAAAACTAATTCAACTCATCAATCAATTCAGTAAAGTGGCAGGATACAAAATCAACACGCAAAAGTCAGTGGCCTTCCTATACACAAACAATAAATCTGAAGAAGAAGAAATCAAAAAAACCACCCCTTTTATTATCGAAACAAAAAAAATCAAATATTTGGGAATAAATCTAACAAAAGAGGTAAAGGACCTATACAAAGAAAACTATAAAACACTGTTAAAAGAAATAGAAGAAGACACAAAGAAATGGAAAGACATCCCTGCTCATGGATTGGAAGAATAAACATTATTAAAATGGCCATCCTACCAAAAGCAATATACAGATTCAATGCTATTCCAATCAAAATCTCAATGGCATTCTTCAAAGAAATAGAACAATTATTGATGAAATTCATATGGAATCACCAAAAACCCCGAATAGCCAAAGCTCTACTGAAAAAAAAAAAAGGAAATGGAGGCATCACACTCCCAGACTTCAAACTATACTACAAAGCCATAATCATCAAAACTGCATGGTATTGGACAAGAACAGACATACAGACCAATGGAATCGAATAGAAAATCCAGAAATAAACCACAGATTATGGTCAACTAATCTTTGACAAAGGAGCAAAGACTATGCATTGGAGCAAAGAAAGTTTGTTCAATAAATGGTGCTGGGAAAACTGGGTCGCTACATGCAAAAGAATGAAGCTTGACCACTACCTCACACCATACACAAAAATCAACTCAAAATGGATTAAAGAACTAGACATAAGACCTGAAACCATAAAATACATAGAAGGAAATATAGGCGAAACACTACGGGATTTGCACATCAAAGACATCTTTACAGACACATCACCCAAAGCAGTGATAGTGAAGAGAAGATAAACAGCTGGGACTACATCAAATTAAAGAGCTTCTGCACAGCAAAAGAGACAATAACAAAAAACAAGAGAAACCCCACCAACTGGGAGAACATTTTGCACCCAACACTAATGATAAAGGACTGATCACAAAAATCTGCAAAGAGCTGATGAGACTCAGCAACAACAAAGAAAATAATCCAGTCAAAAAAATGGGCAGAAGAGCTAAAAAGAAACTTCTCTGAAGAGGAAATGCAAATGGCCAACAGACATATGAAAAAATGTTCAACATCACTTGTAATCAGGGAAATGCAAATCAAAACTACCATGAGATACCATCTCACACCAGTGAGAATGGCACATATTAAAAAAACTAGCAACAACAAATGTTGGCGAGGATGTGGAGAAAAAGGAACTCTTGTGCACTGTTGGTGGGAGTGCAAACTGGTCCAACCACTATGGAGAGCTGTGTGGAGATTTCTGGACCTACTAAACATAGAGCTTCCATATGATCCAGCAATTCCACTCCTAGGTATTTACCCAAAGGACACAGAAACATCAATTCCAAAGAGCACCTGCACTCCTATGTTTATAGCAGCACTGTTTACAATAGCTAAGCTTTGGAAACAACCCAAATCCCAAAAATAGATGACTGGATCAAGAAGATGTGGTACATATATACCATGGAATATTACTCAGCATTCAAAAAAGATAAACACATGCAATTTGCAGCAACATGGATGGCACTGGAAGGGATCATGCTCAGCGAAATAAGCCAAAAAGAAAAAGAAAAATACCGGATGGTCTCACTCATAGCAGGAATCTAGAAAACTTAAATAAGGGACCAGGAAAATGAATATAAGAAAGTGAAAATCAAAATCAACAAAAACTATGAACCAGAGACACTTTTTGGGGGTGGGGGGGCGGGAGGGGAAGGATTGGGGTCAGAATGGGGCGTTTGCAATTGTATGGGGGAATATAAAAATAAAATTTAATATTTAAAAAAAAATAAATAAATAAAAAAAAAAAAAAAAAAAAAAAAAAAAAAAAAAAGAGTACACAGAGTTTCTGTGTATTATTTCTTACAATTACATTTGGATCTACAATGATTGCAAAATAAAAATTCTAAAGAATGAAGCAAGACTAAATATCTTTCTTTCATCCTTATCTAATTTCCTGAGAGTATTCTCCCAGCTTTATCATTGTCTTCTCCTATTGGTTCAAAAATACGTATCTCCTTCCTGACTCTGGCCATCACCTTCCTTATTTCTATATTCCAGCACGCATCTATATTTGTTAATGAGGTTTGCGTGTGGTTTTCTTGTATAATTCTTGTCTAGGCTTAAGATAAAGTTTCCTCTGTTCCATAAAGGGACTTTGTAGTTTACAATATTTATATATAGTTTAGAATATTTAGTTTACAATATTTTTCTAATCTTAGGAATCAGTTGTGGGCCTCCCCGGTGGCGTAGCGGTTGAGCGCTGGGCTGCAAAACTGCTCGCAGCCTCTGCAGCGCCGGTTCAATCCCTGGCGAGGGTCCCACATGGCACACAACCCTCTCCTGCCGTGCCTGCTGCTCCCCTCAGCAGTGTACTTCGTCAGTCTGCCTGTTTTGCTCCCTGCACTGGCTCTGGTGAATTCTCTCACCCTCCAAGCTTCTGACTGTACCCAGTGCTTGTATAAATAAATAAATAAATCTTAAAAAAAAAAAAAAAAGAAATCAGTTGTTTGTATAAAACACAATTATCTATGCTTGGAGAGTTAGGAAAACTTGCCTTGCAACATATTCTCAGCCTAATCTCTCTTTAGTGGTGAGACTTTCTGATTCCCATTTCAGTTTATTTACAGCTTTTTATTTCTTGAGTTCTGTACAAATATTTATTTGTAAATTTATTCCATCTAGATATTGAAAATCATTGGCATATAAGGAATCGTTTCACAGTTTAGTTTAATATAGACTACATCTGTAAAATTGTCCTTTTCATTCCTAATTTATTTGGTTCATGTCCACCTTTTTCTATATCTTTTCTGCCAGAGGGTTGTCAATTTCCTTAATTTTGTCAAAGAACCACATGGATGTTTTCATTAAATTTATACTTTATTTTTGCTATGATTTTTCATTATTTTATTTCTCTGATTTCTTTGGATTTGCTGCTGTTCTCTTCTAACTTCTGAAGTCATTTTTTATTAAAATGCAATTTGCAGTTTCCTTTTCTCTATTAATATCTAGCTCAAAGTAGCCTCCTTTGGTGAAAGCATAGTTTCAAGGGACCCTTTTCTCCTTTTGCACTTTATGTGACCTTGTGCAAAACTTTTGAGTCAGTAAGTACTGTACACAACTCTGTGCAAACCCTTTAAAATAAGCAATCTTTCTTGGGCTATCCTTCTACATTTCTAACTTCTTGGAAAACAATGATGACCTGAGCTGCCCTGTCAAGTTCAAACCACTCACCACTGTGCTGTTTCATAGAAAAGAAATCTACCTGACTTAAGCAGGAATATCTTAGGCTCTCCTTTAAAACAGTTAAAGATTTTACCCTAACCAAAATAACTCATAAACAGTCATTAAAACTATCAATTTACCTCTAAGTAATGCCTACTTGCATCATACACATTTTGATAAATGGTGAATATTTCCTCATTTTTCAATTCTAAATATTTTTAAATAGCAACTACTGTTTGTATGTTTCTTTTTGACCACCTACTGTGTGCCTGTTAGGTACCCTCCCTACGTACCTAGGTACTGTCTGCTAGGTACTGAAGAATCTGTGGAGAACCAGGCAGATGTGATCTGGTCCTTGCCCCAAGGAACTTACAGGCTACTGAGAACATACAGACTGACATTAATAAAACCCCACTGCAGCTGAAGGAGTGACCACAGGATACTCTGAGAACTTACAGAAAACCCCATCTAACCTATGATGGAAGGTTCTCCTGGGAAAGTTGCACTGGAGCCACACAACAAAGAATCACTAGAAAGCTCCTGAGTATACACAGAAAAGGCAGTGTTCTAAGCAGAGAGAACAGCATATGCACTGGCCCTGGTCCGCAACCATAAAGTAGGCCAAGTGCTGAAAAGCCAGCATCAGTGAGTGAGAGAGAGCAGAGGAGTGTGAACAAGAGCAGGACCAACCTGTGGACCCAGCCACGAGTCAAAGCTTTATCCAGAGTGTCAACATTAGGGTGTGGGGCGGGGGGGAGGAAGGGGAATCATTGAACCTGATTTCTATTTTATTTTATTTTAAAATTTATTTATATCCTTACATCTTTCCTCCCCTGTTTTGGCTCCTCTCTTTCTTTCTCTGCTGTTTGCCTCAGATAGTATTCTACCCAAAGGACACAAAAACACTAATTCAAAAGAAGTCTTGGCAGGAACAAGTTGGGTACTTGTCATATTGTATCACTCTGGACTACTTTTTTGTCATAACTCCCTCTCTGACTCTGCTCTCCCTTCTATATCTCTTAACCTGCTTTTAAAATCCTTTGTAATTAGAGAAATTATGTCATCAGATGATGACAGAAGACGTTCCTTGCTTTGTACACACTAGGATCATGGAACCCTTAACACGAGGGACAATGCACTGAGAGTCCCATAGTTCAGTGTGAGACTGCAATATCAGGCATCATCAGACATCAGAAACTAACACGGACAGAACCAAAGGTGACATGGAGAAGATTCAGGCTTCAGTGAATGGGAGGTAGGCAGAGACGCCAGGAGGCTGAAGTCCAGAGCAGGGACCACAGATGGGAGGATTGCCCGCTCAGCCAGAGGCCTTGAAATGAGAGAGTGGAAAGGGTGTAGAGTCATATAGCTTTGGATGAGGGAAAACCTGCAAAGAGGAGCTGGGGTGCTCCACAAAGACTGGGCCCCTTGTAAAGAAAAAAAAACAGAGAATGTGCTCTACCCCACTACCTTACTACATAGAGATGGCCAATAGGCACATGAAAAAATGTTCTTTATAACTTCTCAGGAGATGCAAATCAAAATCACAATGAGATTCAAGAAAGGCCCATATTAAAATCCAGAAACAAGTGTTGGCAAAGATGTGTAGAAAAAGGAATGCTCACACACTGTCAGTAGGACTGTAGACTTGTCCAGTCGCTATAGAAAAAATTACGGGTTTCTGAAACATTAAAAAACAGATCTACCATATGATGCAGCAATTCCAATCTTAGGCACTCCCTAACAATGAAAAAACACTAATTCAAAGGGTATTTGCACACTGATGTCAACTGCAGCTCTATTGATAATAACCAAGCCATGGAAACAACCTAAATGCCCAAAGGCAGCAGAGTTGGTTAGAAAAATGTGGTGTATATACACAGTGAAATACTACTCATCTATAAAAAATGATAAACTTTTTCCATTTTCAACAACATGTATAGAACTGGAGGGAATAATGCTAAGCAAAATAAGTCAGAAGGAGAAAGACAAAAACTAGATGGTTTCACTTATATGTGGAATGTAAATAAACAAAACCAAGGGTCAGACAAAACCAAACCAGAAATCTTACTGTAGAACTGAGGCCATATTTGGGGAGAAAAGGGATAAAACAACATGGGTGGGAGTTCACAGTGGTCTATGGTAGAGGACTGTGGGTACCTTGATGGTGGGTATGGTGTGGCGGCATGCTCTGAGGCGGTGTGATCCTATACCTCTAAATCATATATAGCGGTGTAAACCAATGTTACCTAAAAGAAAAAATCCTATAAAAAAACCCCAAACAGTATGGAAGTTTCTCAAGATATTAAAAAGAAATCTGCCATTTGATCCAGATATTCCCCTCTATCTATCTAAAGAATAAAAACTCTAATTCTAAGGGATCTATGCATTCATATGTTCATTGCAGCACTACTTACAATGGCCAAGTTATAAAAATAACCTTTGTGTCCAATATATAATGGATAAAGAAGAAATGGTGTCTATAGAGAATGGAATACTACCCAGCTATATAAAGCTGAAATATTTTACAGAATAAAATATTCTATAAATTTCTATAAAATACCTAACAATAATATGTTTTAAAGGAATACAATGTTTTTTTCCTTTAGGCTTCTAAATTTTACCTTTGTGAGCAATATGTGTTAGGGGTCTATTAATGTTGTCTAAAAAGTTAATAAATAAAAATTATTGAGTAATCTATCTTTTTCCCACTGATTTATTGACACATGCTATCCATGTTTTATTCCAAGTTTTCATAAGGAGCTGTTCTTTTTCTTAATCCTCTATTCTGATTGTCTATCATTCTGTCCACCTCCTAGTGTCATAATAGAGTTATAAAAGAATATTTGAATGAATGTATAGCCATACTGTGTTCAAGTAAGCATGGGAAGTGCATAATTATAAATATAAATGCAATATTTCTTCAAATAATTTTTTACTTAAAATTTGGCAAGCTGTCACATAATCCATTGTAGAGTAAATGATAATGCTGAAGTAAAGAAATAGTATTTGTCTTATAAAAATTTTATTTTATACTATAATAATTATACTATACTATAATAATTATGACACTAGGGGTGGACAGAATGATAGACAATCAGGATAGAGGATTAAGAAAAAGAACCGCTCCTTATGAAAGCTTGGAATAAAACATGGATAGCATGTGTCAATAAATCAGTGGGAAAAGGATAGAATACTCAATAATTTTTATTTATTAACTTTTTAGAAAACATTAATAGACCCCTAACACATATTGCTCACAAAGGTAAAATTTAGAAGCCTAAAGGAAAAAATGTTGAAAAAAATTCTGAAGATGAGTATTATTCTATTTACATGAAAACCGAGAACAAGCAAATTAACTTATGGTGATAGAAATTTGAAAGTTGTCAGGGATTCAGCAGAAATGATGTGAAAGATTAAAGGACTTGGAGTTATGAACATGTTTAATATCTTGATATGGGTCATGATTACACAGATAAATCTAATTCTCACAAGTCACTGAACTGCACATTAAGATGTGCATTTTATTGTATGTTAATAATAATTAAAAAACTTGTATGAAAATATAAAAAACCAAAATGTATGTATTTTGAATTTTCATAGTGTTAACATAAAAGGGTGATTGTCTGAAATTTCTAGAGGAATATAGAATATCTTTTTAATCTAAGTGGTTGCTGACAAAAAAGAAAGCATAGGAATCACTGTATCAGGGAGACTTGCTTCTCACTTAATCTTATTTGCATTATCTAAATATTTTATTACATGTATGAAAATAGAGGCCATCAACCTGAAGCTGTATTTCATAGTAACTAGTGGTAGCTATGCTACCAAGAAAAAATATGAAATTTTAAAAGCTCCTTTTAAATTGATTCTAACTCTGGCTGACAGTCAGTTAGAGACACCCAATAGTGAAACCAAGGAGACTGTGAAACCATATTAAACAAACCTTATATGCTATCTGCCAAAAAGTTGGTAAAAGATGAAATGGAATACACAAACTCAGCATTCAATGAAGATTTTTACTATATTTTAGATGATAGTCTCATGAAAGATGGGAGAGAAAAGTTGTCACTCCTGTAAAGAAAACAAACTCAATGGATATTATTCTTTTTTATGTATATTCTACAAAGTTATTGGAGCTTAAAAAAAGAAATTATTCCTGAAGACTGTCGTTCTAGTGCCTCTGAAAACAAATTTATTTTATTAGTGTCAGTCAGTTTGCCTTAGAAGATACAACAGGGCCTCCCCTGGTAGCGCAGGCGGTTGAGTGCAGTGCTGTAAAGCTGTCCGCAGACTTTGCCGTGCTGGTTCAATCCCAGCCGGCCAGTGAGGGTCCCACATGGCGTGGCAGGCCTCTCCTGTCGTGCCCACTGCTCCCCTCAGCAGTGTATTTCGATCGATCTGCCTGTTCTGTTCCCTGCTCTGTCTCTGGTGAATCCTCTCACCCTCCCGCACATCTGGCCTGTACCCCAGTTCTTGTATAAATAAATAAATAAATAAACAAATAAAATCTAAAAAAAGAGAAAAAATACAACAGTAAGTCAAACTATCATAAATCTTCCTATTCTATATATTACTTAGTATTCATAATTAAGCAGGAAACATACAGAGGAAACTGGAAGATTCCATCAAGATCAAGAATCTTTTACATAAAGACACAAAGACATTTATATTTCTTATGAGTCAAAAGAATGCAAAATCCAGTCCAGAGATACAACCACCAGGGTGGGATTTGAATACCATCTCGATTAGATTTGAGAATTGCTTATTATGTGATTTGAACTCAGGGCACATGAGCTGTGAGATCATCCCCTATTGGGGTCAATAATTTTGCCACCACCACAGGCAGGACTATCAACAAATTTCACTCAAGTCTGAACTGAAATCTCTGGTGGTCATGCTAAGTACAGATGAGAAGATATCTGCAAGTGGTCTAGGTAAAATAAGTGTTTCCTTACTTAAAATTCAAAAAAAAAAGTAAATAATCACATTGTGATTATCCACAGTCTCTCATGTTTCTGCATAGCTTGCTGTAAGAAACATCTTTTGGGAAACCTTTTCAAAAATGTTTGCAAAATGAACAACAGTTTTAAAGTTGACAGATAGATTGGTGTTGCTTACTGGAGCAAAGGGCAGTCAGGCTCACTGGCCAGTACAAAAGATTTAGATTTTCTAAGCTCAGAATTCCTTTTTGTAACAATTCACTGATATGTAGGTGACCCGTGGTACTCTTCACATCACAATGGGAAACGGGATGGAACAAATGGTAAAATACAGATTTTGTGTCACAGTGAAAAGAAATGCAAACCCCTAAAAACACAACATGCTTAATAACTGCTAATGGTAATCACCTCGAGCAGCTAATAATACTTTGGAAACTTCAAATAATAGTATATATTAGCAACATAGTTGTGCGTGTGCGCGCGCACACACTCACACACACACTCCTCAGCCCCCAAACAAGCATCCTGAGGTATTTGGAATTTATTGAAGAATTTACTCCCTTGACTGTCATACCAAGAGTGATGCCTAGAAATCTTAACCTAGATAATATATATTATCATGCATCAAAGAAATGTCTGTAGCAATATGACTCCTAGATTAGGGAGATAACCACAATAAAATAAAACTTTAACTGTACATACATAAATTTAATCTTAGGAAAAAATATTCAGTGGAAGAAATTTTTTCCTAAGTAGTGAGGGTGTAATCTTTTCTGCAATTATGGAAACATTAAGGCCTTGTATACCATTCAAAGGAATTTCAGTTAGCAAATGGGTGAAACTGGAAAAAAGATTGGATGTTAGATGGAGCTCATTACTAAAGATGAGCCTATCTTATCTTTCTAATTTGGATAGATGATTGAAAATGTATAAGGTTGTTCATGGAACCTGAAGGGAATTCTAACTTGCTGTATTGACTTCTGTAGTTTGAGTCCTTAAATCAACATGTGTGATTTAATGTGTGTCCTTAATCAATGTGTGTCCCTATTATCATTTACTTCTTATTTGTAATTTTTCCTGCATGTTTTATCTTTATGATTTTCTTAAAACTACTTGAACACCAGAGTTGGGTTTCCGCCTTTTTTTTTTAAAGATTTATTTATTTATTTATACAAGCACTGGGTACAGTCAGAAGCGCAGGAGGGCAAAAGAGGATTCACCAGAGACAGAGCGGGGAACAGAACAGGCAGACTGACGAAATACACTGCTGAGGGAGCAGCGGGAGGCAGAGTGGTCTGCGCGCCATGTGGGACCCTTGCCCGGCGGCGGCCGGGGATCGAACCGGCACTGCAGAGGCTGTGGGCAGCCTCACAATCCAGCGCTCAACAGCTGCGCCACTGGGGAGTCCCCTGGTTTCTGCTTCTTTAATGTCTTCAGGTACTTCCTTTTATCCCAAGACCTCCAGAAATGGATTTACTATTTTCTGAGAACTTTCATATGTTGATTAATGAGATATATATACACTAAAACTCCACTTTTTTGTCTTGGGCAAAGGACTTACAAACAAGAAAGTCAACCTCTGGGAGGTGTACCCACTTTACCAGAAGAGATGATACTATATTTATTGCTGACAGACTAAAGGTCATGAAAATCTTTCTGCAACCTTTCACAGTACTAGACAATTCGTACATCAGCCTCTTCTCTAAGTTTTCAGTTCATTAGGTAACCTCTCATTGTTACGGTTTCACTTTTGAAAACTAAGAAAAACAGTTCTCACTAGAAATTCTTCCCCACAAAGAAATCAATCCTGCAGCCAAGAAAAACCAAAATCATAGCTCACTAAACTGAAAAGTGACAACATATTAAAGGCAAATCATTTACCCCATGGCATTCATGACTATAAACTTAATGAAACCTTTTGTGATTTATGCTTTGGCCACTATCTACACTTGAGGCTTTTGACTTAATACTGCATACCCCTATCTATCCATAATTAAAATAACAGAACTTTCTATCTCTCAAGTTCCTGATCTGTATCTCACCCTTTTATTATCTGCATACTTAAGAAAATTTCTCATCTCAATTTCAAGTCTTTATTCACGTTCACTACCATCTTCTATTTCCATAGCATAAAGATGTCACTAAATCATGACAAGGTGTCCTTTCATACACATCACTGTGACCTCAGTTAATAAATCTACCTTGCTGGCTCTTGGCTTTTACCCATGATAAGTTAATTCTCTTTCATTGTCATTCCATGAGATTGTTCCCTCCAAATGGTAATAAATTGATTTCATAAACTCCCTATTTTACATGAGTAAGTCTAAAGATTTTCCAGAGAGCATTCTCTCCCCTGGGGGTCCAAAAGTAATAAAAAGCATTTTTTGCTCAACATCCAATGTGCTCTATCCTTCTTAACTTTGGATCATTAGGGAATTCAAAGTGCATTTGTAAATCTCTGCTGTCATCTCTTTTCTGGAAAGACACCAATCAGAGTACAGTTCACTTTCCTCTTAGAAGTTAAGGAAATGGTCCATTTAATAGGATTTTCACATAGCAGAGGAATAACTTGACCCTTAATTTTACTAGTGAGAAATAGAGTCCTAGATGAATATTTTTGTTAAATCACACAACTAGCTAATAACAAAGCAAGTACTATACCGTAAGCTTCCTGATTATTTGGGCAAGGGAAGTCTGATTTATTTTACTTTTGGTTAATTTGGAATTACACAGGAAATCATTATAGTTCCTAACTCTTCATACTGACAATCTTTCAAAATGTGCTTACCTTTTAACTGCTTTTCTTCACAAATCTAACTTATTTTATTTTTATGATGTCTATATTTGTAAAAATTCCCAACTCCTTTGTAATGCAAAAAAGGAAATTGCTTACTAATTCTTTCTTACTATTTACCGAACCTGCCTCTTTCTTATCAGGGAGTTGACATGTATAGGACAGACCCTTTCCTTTGAAGACAGATGGGAAATTTGTGCATTTGTGCAAGACGATAATGAAGTAGAGGGGAATGAACAAATGTTGGAAAATAAAAGCAGCAAAAAAGAATTATTAACTGTTTGCATAGAGAAGGAAGGAAATGTAGGCACATTTTTTCAATGATTATTTATGCTAAATCTTAAAGGGTGCATAGGAATTTGCTAAGTGGTCATGGAGAAAAGAATATTACAAACATAAGGAATAACAAATCCATAAACAAGAAGACATATATAAAGGAAATTAAATTTATTTAAAAGCAGGCAGTTGGATATATAGAAAGCATACTGTAGAAGAAAAAATACTCCAAAGCAATTCAATACCTAACAACAATTTGACAAGAGCAACATGAATAAGTAGAAGCCATATTGTGTAAACCTGTGCAGACTTTACTAAATAATGTTCTTCACATATATGCCTTGTAATCATTCTTTTCTCCATTCTCTCTCTTTTTCTCTCATCCTCTCATCTTCTCCTAAGTATATTAAACATCTTATGATATTCCCTCTCTTGCCTTAGCTATCACAAACACAAATAATGTAGAAGTTAGTTGTTGAAGAGTGAGAAAAATTAAACATCTCTGTCTAATAATATGTTGAAATATCAATTACTTTTCAGTGAAAGCACAATTTCTTTCTTAAGTTTGTATTAAGAATTTTTTAAGGTTAAGACAGCAGAGTAGGAAGCATCAGGAATCTGTTTTCCCTCTAGCAGAATCTTTCTGATGTTAACACCCTTAGAACTGTGGAGTCTACTGAAGGCTTGCAACTTCCATGGAAGGATTACCATAAATGGTGGTTAATTTTGGCCTATTTCATCTTTTAGCAAAGTATTACTATCCGTCTCTCTTGCCTGACCACGTCATATGAGTGGTAGCTTTGCACATGTTTTGGGAGCAGTTTGCTCACAGATTCCAAGATCCAAGTAGGCAAAAAGGACTCTGTCCTTCAAATATTGGGGATCTGTGCTGTGGCTGCTGATTGCTGCATCTAATCACAAAGGTGCAAAGAGTCTAACGACCATTTTTATTGCACCTGCCCTCATTATCACAAGCCTTTCCCTTCCAGGCTGAAGTGAAATTCAGGGACTTTTATTTATTTATTTATCTTTTTTTTTATTTGTTTGTTTGTTTGTTTAAAAAGATTTCTTTATTTATTTATACAAGCACTGGGTACAGTCAGAAGTGCTGGAGGGTGAGAGGATTCACCAGAGCCAGAGTGGGGAGCAGAACAGGCAGACTGACGAAATACACTGCTGAGGGGAGCAGCAGGCATGGCAGGAGAGGTCTGCTGCGCCATGTGGGACCCTCGCTGGCGGCCGGGAATTGAACTGGCACTGCAGAGGCTGCGGGCAGCTTCACAGCCCAGCGCTCAACCTCTGCGCCACCGGGGAGGCCCAATTCAGGGACTTTTAAAGTTAGTGCCTTTTCCTCTCCTCTTCGATTTTCTCTTTTTCCTCTTTTGGAAGTCAGACATTAAAGACTAGGGCATTCAGAACAACTTCATATACAGGGAAATTTAAAAGTGACATGCATGTCCAGAGAAGAACTCACAGAAAACCTAAGAAGACCATAAGATTGTACCTTAGGATGATTCTTAGCAGGAGAACTTATTACAACAACAAAGACAATAAACAAAATCAACAGAAAAAAAAATCACAGCTCCTGGGAAGTGGGAGACTATGACTTCCAGTGTTATCACATTATTAGATTTAAATGTCCAGTGTTTAACAAAAGACAAAGAGAGAGAATCTTGAAAGTAGCAAGAGGAGTATCTTCATCACATAGAAGGAATCCTCAATAAGATGAGCAGATTTCTTGCCAGAAACTGGTGAATACAAGGTAGTAGAACACTATATTCAAATATTAAAAGACACAATGCCAAACATCTTATACCTGGTAAAATTTATCCTTCAGAGTACGGGAGGATTTAAAATACTCCCAGTTAAATAAAAGCTGAGGAAGTTTGTTACCACCACAGCTGCATCACAAGAAAAGCTCCAGGGAGTATTGCATAGTTATTTGAAGACACTGAAGAGTAAAGTAACAACTAAAGAGATTAAAGAATCTCCCAGCAGAGAAAAACCTTGAACCTTATGGCTCACTAGAGAATTCTACCAAACATTTAAATAACTAACTGTAATCCTTCTCACACTTTACCACAAAAATTGAACAAGAGGGGACATCCCATAATAATTATTATTTTCCTGATCACTGATTTATAGTTGCCTGTTAATTCATTCTTGGAGACCAGCATAATCCTAATATCAAAGCCAGACAAAGATGGAAGAAAACTCTACATCAATATCTCCTATGAACATTTATACAAAAACCCTCAACAAAATGCTAGAATATAGAATTCAGCAACATTTTTAAATGCTTATACACAATGACCAAGTGAGATTTAGTCATAGAATGCAAGGGTGAATCAATATATGAAAATCAATTTAATGTATCCATCAGTGGAATGAAGGGGGAAGAAAACACAATTATTTCCATCGATTCAGAAAGAGCACTTTACAAAACTCAATACCCTTTCACGATAAAAGCACTCAAAAAACCAGGAATAAAAAAGAAACTACTTCACCATAATAAAAGTCATGTATGAAAAACCTACCGCAAACATCAGAATATTGTAAGATCTAAAACTGAAAATTCAAGGGAAAAATAATAACAAAAGTTTTCTTTTTCAAATATATATTATCTAAACTTTTTTTTCATCTTTGTAAACTTCTGGAACTCTTCTTGCAAATGTATACATGACTCAACGAGCACAGATTTATCTGTGACAGCTGCTCATCTAGCAATTATTAGAGCTTGTAGAATATCAGCTAGCCCTTCTTTTACAAACAACAGAAATCAGCAATTCTTCAGTTCTAAAGTCTCAGCCAAAACTTTACTGGTCCTTTTAAATTCAAGAAGAGAAGATATAACATAATCCACATTTTTTATGTTCTTTATTTAAATGTGAGACTATGGAAGGTGAAAAGGAGAGAAAGGCACTTCCTCATGATTGTGCCTCTGCTGCAGTTATGTAGCAAAAAAAAAAAATCCCAAACCCTGTAATTTTTTTTTTAAAGATTTATTTATTTATTTATTTATACAAGCACTGGGTACAGTCAGAAGCACGGAGGGTGAGAGAATTCACCAGAGCCAGAGCGGGGAGCAGAGCAGGCAGAAGGACCGAAGTACACTGCTGAGGGGAGCAGCGGGCGGCAGGAGAGGTCTGCGCGCCATGTGGGACCCTCCTCTGGTGGCCGGGGAGCAGCCGGGAGCAGCCGGGGATCGAACCGTCGCTGCAGAGGCTGCGGGCAGCTTCGCAACCCAGCGCTCAACCGCTGTGCCACGGGAGGCACAAAACCCTGTAATTTTTAAGTAAAAGAGGAACTGATAGTCTCAGTGACATCTCATTATGCTAGAAAACATGTTTCCATAACGTACTCAGGAAATATCTAGGTATTAACAAAATTTCTCACTGTGTTTCCATCTATTGAGATTTTACCCCCTTACAACCACCGTCAACTCACATCAGCCTAACTACTTCATACCTGTCCTCAGCAGAATCTGAGAGGGAGAGTCTGAGGGACAAGCACACGGCCCAACTAGAACAAACACCCTAGAACTGTGAACAGAAATAAATGTCATTTTTTTTCCTACTCAAATTTCAGTAAGTTTCGAGGACTGATGGGGATTTTAAAGCATGACATTGTTCCTATCTGAATAGTGTGCCAACAGGGTGTGGTGCATACAGCAGTATAGAAGAAAGACCAGAGGCTTGGGATTCAGCCAGGCCTATTCTTTTTTTTTTTTTTTTAATATTTTTTTTTTATGTATACAAGAACTGCGGTGCAAGCCAGAGGTACTGGGTTGTGTGTGTGAGAGGATTCACCAGAGACAGAAATGGGGAGAACAGGCTGCTGAAGAGCAGCCGGCAAGACAGGACAGGTCTGCTGTGCCATGTGGGTGACCTTCCAGGCAGGCCTGGGAATCGAACTCATGCTGATTGGCTGGCGATAACTTGATAGTTATCTATCTTTAACCCCTGCACCACCAGGGAGGCCCAGGCCTATTTGAAGCACAGCTTTGCCTCTTACTACTTGTGACTCTAGACATTTTTGTAATTTTACAAGATTTCATTTCCTCATCCAAAAAGATGAACATATTAATACTATCTCACTAGCTTGCTCTGATAAAATATGTAGTAGTAATGAAATAGCATGTATACATAGAAGGATATAACAATAAATGCTAGTCTATTCTTCCTAGACAAATAAGATATGTCCACCTGGGAGAGGTAATAGCACAAAAGCAATTACTGATAAGTGCCAAGTGATAAATGATGCAGGGGCAAATGATGTTTTCCAAATACTATTATTGATTTAGGAAGTGAGTTCTATTGTTGATAAGAAATAACAAATGACAAATGATAAATGATATGCTCAGTAATACCTTTTCAGAGGCAGAAAAGGGTAATTCAATGTGGACTGGACTGAATTTGAGAAGTAGCTGTGGGAAAGACAATGGCATTCGAAAGACGGGCATTATTCTTAATTTTTTTAAATTTTATTTTAATTAACATGCAGAACAATTAAACTTTTTTGTTAAAGAGTTCTATGAATTTCAACTATTGTACAGATTTGTATAACCCTAACCATAATCAGGATACTGAATCAGGATACCTCCTAATTATCCCTTTGTAGTCAAACTCTCTTTCCACGTCTAATCCCTGAAAGCCACCACTATGTTCTCTGCTAGCAGCTCTGTCATACAGCTTTGTCTTTTCAAGAATGTTATATAAGTGGAATCATACTATATATAACTTTTGAGACTGGCTTCTATCACTTAGCATAATGCTTTTGATAAATTCATGTGGTTGTTTATACCAAAATGCCATTTTTTCTATGCTGAGAACTATTTCATTGTATGGATATATCACCATTTATCCATTTGCCCACTGAAGCCTGGATCACTTTCAGATTTTGGCTATTGTGAACAGAGTTACTATGAACATTTATGTAGAACTTTGTGTGCACCTAAATTTTCAGATCTTTAGGAGAAATACCTAGGAGAGAGGTTGCTGAGTGACAAAGTAAGTGAGTCAGCATTAACTTTATAAGAAATTGCCAGTTTTCCAGAGTGGATGTACCAATTTATATTCTACCAGCAGTGTATAAGAATTGCAGTAGTTTGATGAAGTCAACACTGAGCATTATCAGTACTTTTAAAAGTTTTAGCCATTAGTAACTGTATGGTTACTGGTATTGCATGTGGTATTGCATCATGGGTATTGCATCATGGTATTGCATGCATGGTATTGCAAAATGGTATTGCATCATGGTTTGTCTTTTTTTTTTAAAGATTTATTTATTTTATAAAAGAACTGGGGTATAGGCCAGATGCGAGGGAGGTGAGAGGATTCACCAGAGACAGAGCAGGGATCAGAACAGGCAGACTGATGAAATACACTGCTGAGGGGAGCAGCAGGTGAGACAGGAGAGTTCTGCTTCGCCATGTGGATTCTCACCAGCTGAATGGGATCAAACCCACACTGCAGAGGCTGCGGACAGCTTCACAGTGCGGCGCTCAATCGCCTGCGCCACCAGGAGGCCCAATTAATAGTCTTTCTAAAAGTGGAATTCTCTTAGGTTAGAATATCACAATGTATTCATCTGTTGTTTATATGATCAATCTTTGTAAATCCTTTCATTTTATTTACTGCTACCTAACGTGTAATAAATTTCTTTGAACACATACATATCCCAACCATAGCCTTCCCTTCCAATTGTGTATATGCATGTAATCTCATGACCTCATGACCTTGTTTGGCCAACATGAAGAATTTACCATTACTTTGCTGTCCTGCTTCTTTCACACATAATATTGTTAAGAGCCATCTACCCCCCCTTTTTTTTTTTAAGAATAACTCTCACCAAAAAATAGCTTAAGTAACTACATCCAATTTTTCTTTTTGTTAAGTATAACATATTGTTAAATAAAGCATATCATTCCAAGAACCTTAGATAATATTAGATGAGGACTTACTGTACTTGACTCTTAGAACCTCCTATGATTCACAGAGGAATGCTCTGAGGTTGCAGAATTATTAATATGATAATCTCCCATTTTACAAATGTGGAAACAGACACTGAGAGGTTAAGAGACTTGACTAAGATTGGTCATTTAATATTATATTAATCTGCCACCACCTGAAATGCAGCAGATGGGTACTTTTGACTAATTTTTACTCCAATATTATAAATAGTGGAATTGGGATTTAAAACAAGGAGTTTATAGCCAAAGCTTGTTCTCACTATCACAACACTAGACAAACCACACTACTCTACCTGCACCCCAAGTGACTGTCACAGATGGTGGTGATGTTCTTCTGAGCCAATATAGAGTACGTGGCAGAGAAGGTTGCAGAGAGACGGAAGACTTATTGTCTTTTGAAATTATAAAACTTGAGTACAACCTTAATGAGACTCTTGTCAATTACTCCAGAGCAGATATTCTGATTTTATGGACTCTTTCTTACCAAATAAATGATAAAACAAAAGGAGAAGGATGTTGTTCAAATGTTACCCATGCACAATAGTAAATCAGTTGAGATTCTAACTAGTTATTTTGCTTTAACTATTGGCAATACTCTAGGACATCTCCACTTAAATATAAATTATTAACAACCATCAAATGTTCATTCACTTACTTTCGTAAATTAAATTAGTTCTATTTCCAAATAAAAGAATTTGAGGTGGTAATTTTATTTTAAAGAAATTTTAATTGAACTTTAAACTATCCCCCATAGAGAACACTTATACATGAAAAACATCAAAAAATAAAAATTACGAGGAGATAGAATATACAAAAAACTTTCTGACAATTACTGTGGAAGGCTACACAAATGTCTACATTTACATTGCTCTTATATTGGTTTCTTTGTTGATGTAAAGACAACCACTCTGAGTGTGACTGTATGTAGTACCTTGAATGCCTGTGAACAAGAAAGTTTGATCTGGACCATCACAGAAGTTTTACCCACTTATGGGAGAAAGATTATTTTATATGGTGTTGTATGGCATCTCCTGTTTGCATGCTTTAAATCCACTACTGGATTCTATTACAAAAGAAACACCACATTTTATAATTTCAAGATTTGTCAAAATTATAGGTTGTGATCCCAAATCTAAGTGCAATAATGCTAAGGTTTTATGGAAAATAACAAATTTTGGAAAGAAGAGCCTTTTGAACAAATTTTTTAAATTGCAGTCAAATATACATTACATAAAATTCCTTTTTAGCCATTTGTGATTGTACACTGTAATAGAATTAAGTATGCTTATACTAGATGTTTTTGAGCACCTGACTGCAAAGGCAAGAGAACAAGAGCAAAAATAAAAATGGGACTACATCAAATTAAAAAGCTTTCTGCACAGAGAAAGAAGCTATCATTCAAACAAGAAGACACCCACTGAAGGAGGAAAAATTTTGAATGTCATACATTTGAAAGGACTAATAACCAAAATCTACAAAGAACTTACACAACTAAACAAAGAAGATAAATAATAATAAAAAGTGGGCAAAAGAGCTAAATAGACAGTTCTCCAAAGAAGAAACATAGTAGGCTAACAGGCACATTAAAAAAACAATGATCATCATCACTCATTATCAGGGAGATGCAAATCAAAACCACAGTGAGATACCTACTTAAACCTGTGAGAACGCTATACAAAAAAAAAAAAAACAAAACAAACAAAAACACAACACCAGAAACAACAAGTATTGCTAGAGTGTAGAGGAAAAGGAACCCTCATACATTGCAGGTGGTAATGTAGATGGAAAGAAGTCTGGAGGTTCTGAAAATATTAAAAACAGATGTACCATATGATTCCAAAATTACACTCCTAGTTATCTACCCAAATAATACAAAACACTAATTTGAAGGGATGTATACACTCTTCTGTTTAGTATAGCACTATTTATAATAGCTATGTAAACAACTTAAGTGTCTAAGGACAGAGGATTGGGGAAAGAAGAATTGTTTTTACATAATTGTTCATATATATTTTACATAATTGTTCATGTTGTACAATGTATGCTTTCTCCTTTTAGGTGTAGTCCCCATAAAATTCCCATCACCAATTCATCCATGAACCATCACCATGAGTTTTGTGCTCCTCCCTCCCGTTTTTTATCCTTCTGCCCACCCTCCCACAGAATGTCTCTGATTTATAGTTGCCTGCTAATTTGTTTTTTTTTTAATTATTATTGTTATTTTTTCTGAATCCCTTAATATAGGAGGAATCCCTATATTCCTCCTATAAGTGAAAACCATCCGATATTTTTCTTTTTCTTCTGACTTATTTCGCTGAGCATA
Organism: Talpa occidentalis; assembly: GCF_014898055.3. NCBI lineage: Eukaryota > Metazoa > Chordata > Mammalia > Eulipotyphla > Talpidae > Talpa > Talpa occidentalis. The sequence continues at coordinate 38,236 of NW_023601907.1, forward strand.
AACCCTTCCAGCTCCATCTATGTTTCTGTGAATGGCATGAGTTTATCTTTTGACTGTGAATCCAATTCTATGTGTATATGTACCACATCTTCTTGATCCAGTCATCTATTTTGGGCATTTGGGTTGTTTTCATATCTTACCTATTGTAAATAGTGTTGCAATAAACAGGGGCAGGTATCCTTTTGAATTAATGTTTTGTGTTTGGGAAAGAATTGTTATACATACACTATAGAATAGTACTCAGCTATATTAAAAAAAACTTGCCATTTGCAAGAAGAATGGAACTTGAGGAGGTTATGTAAGTGAATAAGTCAAAAGGAGAAAGACAAATATTGGATGCCATCTCTCATATATGGAATATGAAAAAACAAAGCAAAAGAACAGGCAAAAATGAAACATTCAAGTTTGAGTGCAAAAATGAGGCTACCCAAAGGGGAAAACATCCAACACTGAATGATTTTAGAAAGGGGATTCCAAGTGCTGTGGGTTTTGTTTGGTAATTGGTATGATGCAGTGAACCTGGCCTGTGGTCATCCAGAAATCACTCTCTGTCCAACAGGGACAGTGGAACACATTAGAGATATGGGATATCTACTCAAATACCACTCTTAAGCCTCAGAAAAGCTGGGTGTGGTCTCCAACGGGACATGAAAAGTGAAATAGAGACCCCATTTTAACTCCACAAGCAGGGAGTTCTTCTCCTTTTCTAATTTTTCTAGGAATCAGTGAAATAAGAGAATGATTCCAAGAACAGGGCCAATATTGAAAATAATGATAAATGGCACATTCCAAACAATTATCTATATGATTTTCCTTCTGTGCCTGCTTTTCTCTCTCTGTTCAGCTTATACTTAACAGACAGACAAAACATGTCTTCACAAAAACTGCCTCAGGAAAGAAAAGATTTGTTTTTTTTTCAGACCCCAAAAATACTATGTTTTCAAGAAGCTTAATCTTGGAAAGGAGAAAAAAATTCTGACTAATCCCTAAACCAAAATTCTCCTCTGAAGGATGAGGTCTGGCAGGACCTAGCCATCTTAATGGCTAGCCCAATGACTCTTTCTTTTTCCAGTAGAGGAAGCAAGGCTTCACACTTGAGACTCTAAATAGTACCATTCTGAAAACTCAGATAAATAAATAAATACTCGGGACTTCTTGAAAGGTCCATGCAACAGGCCCGAATGCAAAAGCCTACCCGGAAGCCCACCTGGGGGCAGGAATGCGGATACCTGCCTGGAGGATTCAGGCAGTGAGCCTCCCCCCAGGAGTCTCTTCTCAAAGAACCTCTACCTGCCCCACGAACCTTTTTGCGCCCTACAAACTTCCCACCGTACAAGCCCAACTACCCACCTGACCTCTCCTCACCCTATAAAACCCTGCTTCCCCTAACAACGTGCGCGGCTTCACTGACCCCCACCTTGGTGTGTGAGGTCCGCCCGGGGTGCAATAAACTTTCTCTCCCTTTGAGGAATGTAGCCTGGCTCTCCTTTCTTTTCCCGCGCCGAACCTTTCACTTCTGTTGACCAATTCTGCAATTGCAAAATTATTCTTATATTCATTCCTAGTAATGAAAAGGAGGAAGACTTTCCTTATCTCTACTTTAGAGGAAGTGATGTGTCCATGGGAATCATACAGTGGTGACTTTGTGGCTTTGAGTCCAGTGACTAAGCTTCCTGTGAAAGTGTTATAGGACAGGGAGAGGGGCAGCCCAAACCCCGCAAACCTGCCTATTCTAAATGGGTTCTGCCATCCGCCGCATCAACACAAAACATAGGAGACTTTAATGGGAAGGAACTTTAATACAACTAGGAAAACAATACAGGAAAGGCAAAGAGTCTAGTTTCTAAATGAAGCACCCAAAGTTACCCGTCCCCTCGGGGTAAAACTCCATCCATATGGGATCGTCCCAGAACAAGGCCCCAAGCCTGCCACAAGTCTAAAGCATCTCCAGTGGGGACCCACAGAAAAGGGTCAGAAACAACCAGACAAGCCCAGAAGGAAAAGAGCAAAATCAACATCAAGATAAAAGCTGCCATTGTCACCTCCCCATGGGTCTCACCCACATCTGTGTCACCCAGTCCACGACCAAAAAGACAAGCTGTTTCTTCACGTGTCTCTAGGCTCCATCCTCCTCCAGGTCTCCTGGCTCCACCCTGCTCCTTCCTTCCTCAGTCTCTCCTGCAGCTTCTCCTCTCCCTGCTCAGCTCCACCCTCCCCTGGGTGGGGCAGGGAACCTCTCCCTTTCTTGGGGACCACCCTGTTACAATAGCAAGGATTTCTTTGGGTTTTCGGAATTCCTGAGAACATTTCATGGAGCTGTTATTGAAATAAATTCTTTTTCCTTTTTCTAAGTCTACATTTGACTAGTTGTAAAGGTATCTCTACAAGCCTTGACTTTTCCTTTTACTCTTTATTTTAAAGTTTAAGGCAGACTGATGAAATCAGCTTCATTGCTTAGCACAACAAAATATGAAGGCTTAAGGGAGGAGAAGACAGGAGAAATGATATAAGAGAGAGCAGTAGGAGGCCTATGCAGAGGAGAAGAGAATGTTTGCGTCTGCCCTGTATAATCTGTAATTTCTTTTCTATTCCCTGGTAAAGCTTTATGTCCCCTTACACTTAGGCATAATTTCTTTTCCTTAGGGATGAAGATCTTTGATTGTGTAGAATGTGTCATGAATAACATGAACACTTTTCATGAAGAACTTCTAAATTTCCCTAATAATATGCTCTCCAATGTTTAATTTTTACCCTAACTTATACACTCTTAAATTTTTACTTGCTTCAGTTCATCTCCTGAATGCAAGATTTTTATTT
>NW_023601909.1:0-16094 GCF_014898055.3 Talpa occidentalis
CTTTAATGAGAAAGAACTTTTTTTTGTTTGTTTGTTTTTTTAATAATAAATTTTATTTTTATATTCCCCATACAATGCAACCCCCCATTCTGACCCCAATCCCTCCCCTCCTGCCCCCCACCCCCCAAAAAGTGTCTCTGGTTCCTAGTTTTTTTGTGATTTTGATTTCACTTTCTTATAGTTATTCATTTTCCTGGTCCCTTATTTAAGTTTTCTAGATTCCTGCTATGAGTGAGACCATCCGTATTTTTCTTTTCTTTTGGCTTATTTCACTGAGCATGATCCCTTCCAGTGCCATCCATGTTGCTGCAAATTGCATGTGTTATCTTTTTTGAATGCTGAGTAATATTCCATGGTATATATGTACCACATCTTCTTGATCCAGTCATCTATTTTTGGGCATTTGGGCTGTTTTCCAAAGCTTAGCTATTGTAAACAGTGCTGCTATAAACATAGGGGTGCAGGTGTTCTTTGGAATGATGTTTCTGTGTCCTTTGGGTAAATACCTAGGAGTGGAATTGCTGGATCATATGGAAGCTCTATGTTTAGTAGGTCAGAAAATCTCCACACAGCTCTCCATAGTGGTTGGACCAGTTTGCACTCCCACCAACAGTGCAGGAGAGTTCCTTTTCTCCACAACTCGCCAACATTTGTTGTTGCTAGTTTTTTAATATGTGCCATTCTCACTGGTGTAAGATGGTATCTCATGGTAGTTTTGATTTGCATTCCCTAATTACAAGTGATGTTGAACATTTTTTCATATGCCTGTTGGCCATTTGCATTTCCTCTTCAGAGAAGTTTCTTTTTAGCTCTTCTGCCCATTTTGACTGGGTTATTTTCTTTGTTGTTGTTGAGTCTCATCAGCTCTTTGCAGATTTTTTGATCCAGTCCTTTTCTCATTAGTGTTGGGTGCAAAAATGTTCTCCCAGTCGGTGGGGTTTCTCTTTGTTTTTGTTATTGTCTCTTTTGCTGTGCAGAAGCTCTTTAATTTGATGTAGTCCCAGCTGTTTATCTTTGCCTTCACTATCACTGCTTTGGGTGATGTGTCTGTAAAGATGTCTTTGATGTGCAAATCACGTAGTGTTTCGCCTATATTTCCTTCTATATATTTTATGGTTTCAGGTCTTATGTCTAGTTCTTTAATCCATTTTGAATGATTTTTGTGTAGGTGTGGTGGTGGTAGTGGTCAAGCTTCATTCTTTTGCATGTAGCAACCCAGTTTTCCCAGCACCATTTATTGAACAAAGTTTCTTAGCTCCAATGCATAGTCTTTGCTCCTTTGTCAAAGATTAGTTGACCATAAATCTGTGGGTTTATTTCTGGATTTTCTATTCGATTCCATTGGTCTGTATGTCTGTTCTTGTTCCAATACCATGCAGTTTTGATGATTATGGCTTTGTACTATAGTTTGAAGTCTGGGAGTGTGATGCCTCCATTCCCTTCTTTCTTTTTCAGGAGAGCTTTGGCAATTCAGGGTTTTTTGTGATTCCATATGAATTTCATCAATAATTGTTCTATTTCTTTGAAGAATGACATTGAAATTTTGATTGGAATAGCATTGAATCTGTATATTGCTTTTGGTAGGATGGCCATTTTAATAATGTTATTCTTCCAATCCATGAGCAGGGGATGTCTTTCCATTTCTTTGTGTCTTCTTCTATTCTTTTAACAGTGTTTTATAGTTTTCTTTGTATAGGTCCTTTACCTCTTTTGTTAGATTTATTCCCAACTATTGATTTTTTTTGTTTCAATAATAAAAGGGATGGTTTTTTTTATTTCTTCTTCTTGAGATTTATTGTTTGTGTATAGGAAGGCTACTGACTTTTGTGTGTTGATTTTGTATCCTGCCACTTTACTGAACTGATTGATGAGTTGAATTAGTTTTTCTGTGGAGTTTTTGGGGTTCTCTATGTATATTATCATATCATCTCCAAATAGTGATAATTTGACTTCTTCTTTCCTATTTGGATTCCTTGGATGTCTTTCTCTTGTCTTATTGCTCTGGCTAGGACTTCCAGTATTATATTGAAAAGCAGTGGTGAGAGTGGGCATCCTTGTCTTGTTCCAGATCTTAATGGAATTGCTTTCAGCTTTTCACCATTGACAATGATAGTGGCTGTTGGCTTCTCATAGATGGCCTTTATGATGTTGAGGTATGTTCCTTGTATCCCAAGAATTTCAAGGGCTTTTATCATGAATGGGTGTTGCACTTTGTCGAAAGCTTTCTCGCATCTATTGATATTATCATATGGTTTTTATATTTCTTTTGTTGATGTGTTGGATAACGTTGATTGATTTTCGGATGTTAAACCATCCTTGTGTCCCTGGAATGAATCCAACTTGGTCGTGGTGAATTATCTTATGGATACATTGTTGAATTCTGATAGCTAAAATTTTGTTGAGGATTTTTGCATCAGTGTTCATTAGGGAGATTGGCCTGTAGTTTTCCTTTTGTGTTGTCCTTATTCGGTTTTGGTATTAGTGTAATGTTGGCTTCATAGAACGTGTTTGGTATTGTCTCTTCCTTCTCAATTTTTTGGAAGAGTTTGTGAAGGATAGGCACCAATTCATCTCTGAATGTTTGGTAGAATTTGTTTGTAAATCCATCAGGTCCTGGGCTTTTGTTTTTGGGAAGGTTTTTGATTACCATTTCAATTTCGCTGCTTGTAATTGGTCTGTTTAGGTGTTCTATTTCTTCTTTAGCTTTGGGTGATTGTAGAGTTGTAGGAATTTGTCCATCTCCTCTAGATTGTTGAACTTGTTTCCATACAACTCTTCATAGTAGTTACTGATTATTCTTTTTATTTCTGCTGTGTCATTGTGATTTCTCCTCTTTCATTCTGATCCTGTTTATTTGTGCTTTCTCCCTTTTTTCCTTTGTGAGCCTGGCTAGGGGTTGTCTATTTTATTGATTTTTTGAAGAACCAGCTCTTGGTTTCATTAACCTTTTGGATTGTTTTTTAGTTTCAATTTCATTTATTTCTGCTTTGGTTTTTATTATTTTTTTTCTTCTACTGGTTTGGGGTTTTTTTGTTGTTCTTTTTCTAGATCTTTGAGCTTCGAGATTAGGTTGTTTCTTTGAGTTCTTTCTTGTTTCTTGATGTGAGCTTCTTTGCTATATATTTTCCTCTTATTACTGCTTTTGCTGCGTCCCATACATTTAGGATATTGGTGTCCTCCTTGTCATTCAATTCAAAGAATTTTTTAATTTCCTCTTTGATCTCCTCATTAGTCCAGTGGTCTTCCAGTAGTGTGGTTTTTAGTCTCCATGAGGTAGGATAGTTCCTTGCCTTCTTTTTATGGTTTATTTCTAGCTTGATGCCTTCATGGTCAGAAAAGATGGTTGGTATGATTTCAATCTTGGTGTACCTGTTGATGTTTGTCTTGTGGCCCAGTATGTGATCGATCCTGGAGAATGATCCGTGTGCGCTTGAGAAAAATGTGTACTCCGTTTTTTGGGGGTTTAGTGTTCTATAGATGTCTGTTAAGCCCAAATGCTCTAGGTCTTATTTAGAGCTTTAGTTTCTTTACTTATTTTTTGTCTTGTTGATCTATCCATTGTTGATAGTGGTGTGTTGAAGTCTCCCACTACATATGTGTTTTCTCTGATGTCTGTTTTCAGAGATGACAACAGTTGTCTGATATATTTTGTTGCTCCTTCGTTTGGTGAGTATATGTTAATTAGTGTTATTTCTTCTTGAAGTATTGTCCCTTTGATCATAATGTAGTGGGATCCCTTTTTATTTTTTTGAGTTTGAAATCTATTTTATCTGATATAAGTATAGCTGTTCCTGCTTTCTTTTTTGGTCCATTTGCTTGTAGGATTGTTTTCCATCCTTTAACTTTGAGTCTATTTTTATCTTTTGTAGCTAAATGTGTTTCCTGGAGACAGCAAAAGGTTGGGTTTTGTTTCTTAATCCAGGCTGCAACTCTGTATCTTTTTATTGAAGAGTTTAGTCCATTTACATTTAGGGTTAATATTGATATGTTAGCATCTGTTTTGCCATTGTGTTTGTCTTTCCTTTGATTTTATTTATTCTTTTAATATCTTTTTTTTCCTTGCCTTCTTTTGTTGTTATTCGTCCCTCTGAGGTTCTGGCTTTAGGATTCCTTGTAGTATTTTTTGGAGTGGGGGTTTATTGGTAATGAAGTTCCATAGTTTCTGTTTGTCTGGGAAGGTCCTTATTCTTTCTTCATAGAGGAAGGAAAGCTTTGCGGATAGAGTATTATTGGTTGACATCTGTTTTCTTGGAGTCTGTTGACTATGTCCTCCACTCTCTCCTTGCCCGTAGTGTTTCTTCAGAGAAGTCTGATGTCAGCCTGATTGGTTTCCTTTGAATGTTATTTGTTTCTTCCCTCTTGTCAGCTTCATTATTTTTTCCTTGTCCTGGATTCTTGGAGCTTCACTATTATGTGTCTTGCTGTATTTTTCCTTTCGTCGTGGAAGTTTGGTGTTCTTCTTGCTTCTTGTATATCAATTTTCAGCTCCTTCTTCACATTTGGGAAGTTCTCTTCAATTATCTCCTGGAATATTTCTCTGTTCCTACATCTCTCTCCTCTCCTTCTGGTATTCCTATAACTCTTATATTTCCTTTCCTCATGGTGTCCGATAGTTCCCGAAGTCTTTCTTCGTTCTTTTTCCTTCGTACTTCTCTTTCCTTTTCTGTTTTGGTTCTTTTTATTTCTGTGTCTTCAAGAGAACTTATTCGTTCTTCCATTTCATCTATTCTGCTTTCATTGCTTTTCCCAGAATTCTTTAGTTCTTCCATTAATTCTTTGATCTCCTGCATTTATTTTACTTCCCTCTTTAGGGACTCAATTTCATTCTTCTGATCGTTGATTATTTTTCCTTTATCATTGTTTTCCTTTAGTAGTTCTGTCATTTTTTTAATCATGGCAATTTAAATTCTCTTTCTGGAAGGCTCAGAAGTTCTTCCAAGTTACTGTCGTTGCAATCTGGGGGCTGGTTTTCTTTTTGTGGTATGCTTCTTCCCTGAGGAGTTGCTATGTTGCGTGTCGTTCTTCTACTCCCTACTGTCTGTTTTCTAATTTGCCGTATGCGTTGGGACACTGTGTTGCTGGGACTGGCCGGCATCTTGGGTGAGCTTCTCTGCTCCCCTCTGGCTCCTCCGGGAGCCATCTGTCAGTTTCAAGCAGTCTTTACTGAAGAAAGGTCCCTGTTCTAAAATGCCGATGTGGGGGCACACTCCCCTGTGCTCCTGGTCTGCCCTGGTGGTGGGTTCCCTCTCCCCCTCTGGGCTTGGACTGCAGGCCAGAGGTGTTCTGGTGTGGGCGAACTTCCCCGGCTCACCTCTGGCTCCTGAGGGAGCCTTCTGCAGGCAGTCTTTACTGAAGAAATGTCCTGTTCTAAAATGGCGATACGGGACACACTCCCTGCATGTCCAGTCTCAGGCATACTCTTCTGCACGCCTGGTCTGCCCCGGCTTTGGGTACTCGCTCCCCTGTGGGCTCAGACTACTGGTCGGCAGGGGCCCGGCATGGGCTAACTTCCCAGCTGGCCACTGGCTCCTCCAGGAGCCTCTGCTGGTTTCAAGTCACTAGGTGGCGCCAGAGATCTCTCCTAGAGCCCTTGGGGAGCTTTTTTTTTTTTCACCCCGTGGGACAGGAAACAGAGCGGGAATGGTAGGGTAAACCTCAACGGCTTTGGGGTGCTGTGTCTGCATTGTGCCCCACCATCGTGGAGAACACACGCCCCGAATTTTGTGCTCCGGATCTCAGTTCCAAAGCCCTCAGGTCCAGGACGCGGGCTGTAGCCCAGTTCAGTGTCCACAGAATGGCGTCTTTTGCAACCCGCTCTCGTGCCTGGGTGCCTGGTTCCTGGATACTCAGTGAGGGACTTTCACCCCAGTGAGGGTCTTCGCGCATCTCCCTGCAAGCCTACGTCGCAGGCACGGGGACCTGGGCAGCCGCGATCCCAATCCACGTTTGCTTTTCAACCGCGCTGCTTTTCCGTGCGATCCTGATCCCGATCCCGATCTGCGTTTGCTTTTCCAGCGTGCCGCTTTTCTGCGCGAGCTTACCGGCCGGCCCGGGGCTGTGTGCTGGTCCTGGCCTCCTCCTGGGGGCGGGGTCTCTGTTTAATGGCGCCTGGAGCTCACCTCCATGGCGAATCCTGCAGGGTTCTCCGCAGCTCCCGTTCACGGGGTGTGGTGGCTGCAATAGTTCCTTTCCACTCACAGTCCCGCTTGCTGCGTAGTTTGTTCTTGTTGGTCGTTTTAGTGTGTTTTCCTCCTCTCTGCCAGTCGGAGAGTGCCGACTCTGAGAGTGCTGACTCTGTGGGTGGGGGAGGAGAGCAGGGTTCTGCGCTTTCCTCCCTTCTAGTCCTCTTTTATGGCAACTTTCTTCTTTGGGTAGTTTGCTGGAGTCACCCGTTTATCTTCCATGTCCCAGTTCTCACTGGGACCTGCCGCTTTTCCTCCCTATTAACTTTTTTTAATGGGAGATCTTACTCGCAGCGTCTCCTCTCCGCCATGTTGCTCCGCCCTCTTCAGAAAGAACTTTTTTTTAAAGATTTATTTATTTATGCATACAAAAGCTGGGGTATAGGTCAGAGATGTGGGGTGGGGAGAGGATTCACCAGAGACAGGTCGGGGAACAGAACAGGCAGACTGACTGAAATACACTGCTGAAGGAGCAGCGGGTGTGACAGGAGTAGTCTGCTGTGCCATGTGGGTTGCTCCCCGGCCAGCCAAAGATTGAACTTATGCTGCAGAGGCTACGGATTGCTTCATAGTGCAGTACTCAACCCTTGCACCACCAGGGAGGCCCCAGTGAGAAAGAACTTTAATACAATTAGTAAACAATACAGGAAAGACAAAGAATATAGTTTCTAAATCAAGCACCCAAAGTTACCTATCCCCTCATGGGTAAAAGTCCACCCAAACAGGATTGGTCCAGAGCAAGGCCCAAAAGCCTGTGACAGTCTAAAGAACTTTTCAGTGGGGACCCACAGAAAAGGATCAGAAGCAACCAGACAAGTCTGGGAGGAAAAGAGCAAAATCAAAATCAAGATTAAAACTGCCGTTATTATCCTCCCCACGGGTCTCTCACCCACATCTGCGTCACCCAGTCCATGACCAAATAGCAAGTGCAGTTTCTTCACATGTCTCTCTGTTCGATGTGCCTCCTTCTGGCTCTCCATCCTGCTTCCTTCCTCCCTCAGTCTCTTCTGCAGCTTCCTCTCTTCTCCTTAGCTCCACCCTCCCTTGGGTGGGACAGGACAGGGAACCTGGAACCTCCCCTTTTCCTGGGGACCATCCTGTTACAGTACCCCAAAGTTTACCATCTCAGTCATCTTCTGAGGAACTGCGAAATTCAGCTTCTTCAGCTTCAGAATGTAATCTTTGATGATAAATACCAGCCAGGTCTGATAATTTACAGATTCAAGTAGTAGGACAAAGTAGACTACCTATGTTAATTGATGTTCTTACAAAGAAAAATATGTATGTGCTTGAAACATCTTCCTTGCTATAGTAGAGAGTAAAATAAGGACCATTTGCTGCTTTTCTGGTCATAATGAAGAAAAAGAGTAACAACAAAAGAATTTCAATGAAATTGGAGGCATAGGATAGAGCAGAAAGCTCAGAAAAGGCTCAGTTTGGGTTTGACTTGGGCATGCAAAAAGCTCTTTTAGCATTTGCTTTTGCATCCTATTTATAAAATGACGGAATTGACCTAGACAACCTCTAAGACCTGTGTAATTCTATTTTTTTAGCATCTAGTAAAACTCAATTTCTGCCCTTTGTAGTTGACATTTTTGTTTTAATTCTGAGTCTGCATCTTCTCCTTGCATTTTATTCCATGTGGCACATTCTCTACCAATGTGCCAGGGAATCCAAATACCTATTATCACTAATAATTCCTAGTTTAACAGAGTTTGTATATTGCTTGTGAGAATACTATTATATAATTGAAACATATATTAATAGAAGCTAATACATGATTAAGTACAACAGTAACTACATAGTACCTTAGAAAGTGATGCATAACTTAGACTAATAGTTATGAAGGAAAAATCGAATAAATGAGTGGATCCCTAATGGTCACGAATAGGAGAGGAAAGGGGAAGGCATTCTAGGTGAAAGTAACAGCAAGAGAAAAAACTAAGAGATGGGGAAAGTATTCTTAAATGTTCAAGAAGCCTTTGCTTTTTCTCTATAAAAATTCAGAGGAGGAAAAAAATTAAACAGGCCTAATCTGTACAATTCCCACACCATTCTCAATTCCCATTAGATATACTCTGGAAAGTGACCTTAATTTCACTGGTAGACTCAGTGTTTCTCTGTTTCTTTAGAAAGTGTTCATGGACTCAAAGAACTCTGGGAAGATACAAAAATTCAAACCAGAAAACAAGAGCCTCTTAGGAGAGATGGCTTAAAGCAATATGGGTGGGAGAGATGTGAGAAAACAGAGACCACTCTATGTTGGAGCCTCCAAGATGGACCATGTGGCTTTATTGGTGAATAGTTACTATGGAAATAAAGCCTAGTTAAAGAAATTCAGCACTGCTGCCAGTCCCTGATGCTGAAATATCCTGTGTACTTCATTGATTTGGGAGGGTGCTTGGTGCCATAGAGGGGACCCAGGGTATGCTACAGAGAAAACAAATGATCCCGGGTCCTACTCACCATCTAGAAGGTGCCCACACACATCTATTCTGCAGAGACAGAAGAAAGGAAGTGAAGGCTGGTGAGGACACTGGGCTTGCCACAGACAGGATCTCTTTTCAAGAGGGACCAGCTTTTTTCAAATGTAATTTAGTGATTTTCTTTCAATCAGTAAATGAAACTAAAACTGATAGAGATTTGAGAGATCAAACAATGCTAGTTGATGAAACTTACAACTCCTAGAGTTTGGGCTGCTAGGGGTCTTCCCTCCTGGGGATTATTTGCCCTTAAACTCACTTGGTAAAAGAGTGGGGCCTGACATATGGAAGGTGGGTCTCTATTTTCTTCCTCCTTTTGGAGGTACAAACTGTTGACTTGGGTTGGGCCTGACTGGCATTTCCACATTCTGTTTGACTCGCCTATTTCTCCATCACCTGGTTCAACAAGAGCTTGATATGCAAGGACAGTGTAAACAGTGTGTGAAGGGCTAGACTGGGGGCAGAGGACTGGAGATCTCCCATAACCTCTGTCAGCATCTTCCACCACCCATCACAAGTGAACACACTAATGGATGCTTCTGCTATAAAGACTTCCAATATTGAGATGAACCTCCTAAACCTGCTGCCATCGTATGACATTGCTTTCCTTAATTCCCTCTTTTAGAGAAATTCTGTCACTCTTGATAGTCTTTTTTTTTTTTTAAGATTTATTTATTTATTTATACAAGCACTGGGTACAGTCACAAGCATGGGAAGATGAGAGAATTCACCAGAGCCAGAGTGGGGAACAGAACAGGCACACTGATGAAATACACTGCTGAGGGGAGCAGTGGGCACAGCAGGAGAGGTCTGTTGTGCCATGTGGGACCCTTGCCAGCGGCCAGGGATCGAACTGGCATTGCAGAGGCTGCGGGCACCTTTGCAGCCCAGCACTCAACCGCTGCACCACCAGGGGAGGCCCTCTTAATAGTCTTTGGAGGAGATTCAGTAGGTGGTGTCAAAGGGGAATCCCTGGTTGGAGAGGTACAATGGATAAATGCTCTTATCCACCAAGAACAACATGATCTATCTGCTAGGTACCCCCTAAACAGCAGCCAGAAGCTCTCAGAAGAAACATAACCCCTGAAGAAATGATTTATTTGGGCTTTAATGAGGAGCAGGCAGGAGGGGAGGAGCAGGTGGACTTTTAAAAGCAAACCCTTTCCAATATTTTAAAGTAAATAAAATCACATTCAACCTGAAACTAACGGGAATATACATATATATAGACAGAGAGAGAGAGAGAGAGAGAGGATCTGACCATTCTCAAGCTCCAGCCCTGAGCCGTGACCTTGAGGGAGTCACTTAGCCTCTGTGAACTTCAACTGCCTTGTCTGTAGCACACATAAAGCTCTCTACTGTATGATGGTTAATAGCAAAGGGAAATAGTGATGTAAAGGGCGAAAGTGATTGACCCTCAGGAAAGTACTGCCCAGATGAGCGATGGGGAGAGAGAGAAAAGACTGGAGTGGAAAGACTGCCCACACAGCCCTGGCAGGACCAGCACAGAGCCACCGGCTCCCCCGCCAGGCTTCCTCAGTCAGGTTCCCATGGGGTGCAGCTATCTGCATGGAGAGTTAGCGCATGCCATTAATCATCACACTGACAACAGGCACACACTGGCACTGCCAGACAGCCAGAGACATGGGAGTTGCGTGGTTATCTGTCACTGTGAACAGGAGAGGGAAGTACTGGCTGCCTTGAGTCACTGAGGCGCCCTGACCCTGGGGGAGAACTCCCTTGGAGGGACACTGGGAACAGGTCAAGAGCATCCCTGCAGGCTGGGGCCTTTTCTGGTGTGTAGAGGTGCCTAGCCACACCCAGGGAAGGCCCCTCTACAGGGTGCACCCTACCTCAACCTTGTTCACGGACTCATCATCACATCCCAGCAGAAGTTAGAGAAACCCCCAACGGGCACAGCCTCACCCACTTCGTTGCTCTTCTGCTCTTTTCCCAGGTGATGGAGAAAACTCAAACCTCTGAGTTTTCTCTCTTAACTGAGTCGCAGGGCTTGTGATAGATGCTTCACTGTCCTACATATCAAGGGACACAAAGGGAAGTATAAATAAAAATCCTCTGCTTTCGGGTTTCAAACACTGTGATTGGGAATGGAGGGTGAAGTTAAGGAACATGGGATATATAACTTGAGAATCTGAAATAATCATACGTATGGAAATTCACATACTACACCAAATGTCACATGCTTTGGGGCCGTCAGATGTCAGAGGAGGGAGCCTTAGAGAAAGAGAGACTCCCATAGAACCTTCCATGTCGGTGAGGTCTGGGGAGGGGAAGACAGGTGGAGAGGACAGCACCAGGCAAAGACCAGGAGGCCACCTCAGCTCCAGGCCTGCATGTCCTGAGAGAAGGAAATTTAAGTGCATTTCTCTCTTTCTCTATTTAGCATCTGCCTTATTTACGCAAACACATTTCCCCTTTATAGACTTTAATGAGTTGAGAAAAAAAGAATAAACAAAAGAAAAATATTTCCCCACACAGCTCTCCCCTTTTGTTATACTGCTTTATTTTCTATTTTTGTTTTTGCTAAAGGAAAATGGGGAGGGAGTTTTCTTTCATAGTCTCCTCTTAGTGCATTACAAGAACTCTTGATTTTGAAGAACATTAAGGGATTTTACACCAAGCTGGCGGGAAAGCTGAGATAACAGGTGTCTTCCTTTAGGTCTTCCCTGAGTGGAAGTGCTGGACTGGCCAGGGGAGGGTCAGCATCCTCATTACTGAGTCCAATTTGCCTCTAAGGGGTTATGTGGTTCTGGACTTGAGTTTCTGAATCTGAAAAAGACAAGGGCTTAGACTGAGGTAAGTTTTAATAACATTCCCAGCATTCAGGGTCACTGACTGTGATGCCATTCATTCATCCATTCATTCAACATCCAACAGATATTTTCTGAGCACTTACTGCATGGCAAGCTTTGAAGCTACAAGGTTGAACAAGTTACAGTTTTTTTACATATGCTGCAACCGATATCAGGCAAAAGACAATTGCAAGTGCAGAAAGGCGTGTATTCTGGGAAACAAAGTAAAGATGGGGCAGCCTAAGCTTGTTAAGGGTTCAGCAGCCAGGGTCAGTGTCCAGCCATGGAGAGACCAGAGTGGGACAAGGAATCTGTGTTCAGGTGGTCATTATAGCTGGAAGGTGGCAGGACCCCAGCAGCTTTCAGGGGTCAGAGTCCCCAGCTATGCATGTGGGTGAATTCGATGTGAGCATAAGCTACTAAAAAATGTTACTAAGCAGGCCTCAGACACTGGAAATGCCATGAGAATCCAGTTACCATTTTTGGGGTACAACACAGGGGAGGGCCAGGGCTCCGGGCAGAGGCCTAGTGATTAGAACTTAAGCACAGAGGGCAGATCATCTTGGGAGCGACAACTTGGTACCACCTCTGGGTGGTTGGATCAGAGCAACTTCAAAGGACTGAACAGCTCCAGGACTTCTGCCTCTTTTGGACCTGGTTTTAAAATCTGAGATTAGGGCTCAGTCGACGCATGCTTCTGCGTGGGATGGAGAAGAGCCACAGAAATCGGGGACCTCAAATGATTTGAGAAGAGAAGTGTAATGGCCAACATGATAATAGTACAACAAATAATAACCACCTAAGCTCACGATGATTGAGCACTCGTAATGGGTTGAATATTAAGTAATCATTTTTCTTAATTTATCTCTTATCTTGTAATAGCTCTAGACAATAAATATGATTATCTCCACTCTGCAAATAAGGAAACTGAGCCTTTGAGAGCTAGAGTGACCAAACTTTGAGTAGACCAGGATCACCTATATTATACTGTAGCAACAAAAATCTCCCAAATTACAAGGAAGAGAATACGGTGAATTTCGCATAACTCTCAAAGCCCCCACTTTCACATCATTTCCTCTCACACTTATGGTCATATGGTCACACCTGACTCCTAAGGGGAGAGGGGCAGAAAGTACAATTCTAACTTGTGCCAGTGACACAGTAGGGGTATATATCAACAGCCCTATTATTGGCTACCCAGTAGATGGGGAAACCATTTAACACCCTATTGGCTGACTCCAGAGTCTGTGTTTCTCCTTACACTGTCCTAGAAGCGAAGTCCAGCCCTCTGGGACTGTCTTTTGCCTCCTTCATTTCCTATCCTGCTTTTCCCCTTGCAGAGTCTCTTCTTTTCTCTTTCCTGGCCGTGGGCTAAGAAACAGGCATCCAGTGATTGATGGCTCCTAGCGATCATCCGGGAGAGATTATCTAACAGCATGTACTGAAGGAGCCATGGCTGGGAGCCTGCTCATAATAGCAGTTGAAGCACTGGTTTCTGTGGGGATTGGAATGCCAGGGTCTCAAGGGTTTATTAATCCCTCAGCAGTCCTGGGAGGGGTTTGTTGCGGCCGTTATTTATACCTTTTGCTGTGCTCATCCAGCAAGGAGAGTCAGCTGGGATTTTTTCCAGGGACACAGAGCCCTGGCTATCTTCCAGGGTAGGGCTTGCAGTGGGCTCCTCCCTCTCAGCCGGCTCTAGGCAGCATTCACAAAGAGGCTGTTCAGTCCTGGAGATGCAGATATGCATTGGAGAGGAGGTGGTCCAGTCTATGTAAACTCTTGGAATTTTGCTAGCACCCTTGGTACAAAATTTCAGGTTCTCTGTAATCTGCCTTCCCCAGTCCAGCACTACTGACTGTGCCTTCCTTGGAACCACTGTCCCTTTAGTCTGTCCCCGACCCCCTTGTTAGTTACCTAGTTTTATTGTTTCTTCTTCTATATGACATATTCTGCCTGCTGTAATTTAAGTGAGTTCCTTAAAACACAGATTATGATTAATGCTTTGTGGGGACACTCATAGCACGGAGCACTTGCAAGGTGTTCAATCAGTGTTAGCAGCCGCTGGCTCCTGCCTACCTGTAGGAGCTCACCTTCTGTCATCCCCTCCTACGCCTTCACTTTGCACTCCTGCCAGTTGGAATGAATAGCGCATCTTGCCATCACACGCCTCCTTGCCTGAGTGCATGCTTTCCTTCATTCTGAAACACTCTTCTCCTCCTTATTGCCAAATACCCATCTCAACAAAGTGGATACCCCCCTCCTTTGTGTCAATACTCACCCTTGCACACATTTCTATTACAGAAATAATTAAACTTCAATTAGTTGCTTACATGTCTGTCTTTTCCTTTAATCTGAGAACTCCTTGAGAATAGAGTCTTATTTATTTTTTATATCCTTCTGCCTTTATCAGTGTCTGGACAGGACCAGAACTACTGGGATATAAGTAAAATATTTTTCCTGGCAGTGGGGTTGGGGAGATTGGAAAAAAACCTTAGGGGGGGGCGTGTCAAAAAATTAGCAATCAAAATAAATAGGATATAATGCAATAGTTTCAAAGCTCAGAATGAATGCAAAGGAATTCATGATGAACAAAACATCAAAATTTTAAATAAAGATGGAATCAATGAGTCTCACGCCAAGTCCTGCCATGTGAGCCCTAGTGGAGCCTGAGGCAAGAGGGAAAATCAGAAATATTGATTGTGTCTTTATGTAGAATTTTGATAATTTGTTCATCTCAGATACTTTTGTATTCACTTTGTTTCTAATAATATTGCCTAGAGTGTGATAGGTGCTTTACCAAAATCTGTTGAATAAGTGAATCAGTGAGTAAGTATATGAGTGAATTGCAGGAAACATTTGCAGATTAAACATCCAATTGTCTAGTTTCAGCATTTTCTTTTGGGATTGTCCACATGTCCTTACAACTCCTTTTTTCATTCTATTCCCTGTCTTTTGGCACAGGTTCTCTATACCCAAGTTTGGAGACAAGGACGAAAAACAATGTCCAAATTCAAGTCCATTAAATGTGCTTTGCTTAATTTTAGTTGGAACATTTTGCCATGGAGCCAAGATTGGAGATCCCATCTGTGTGGGCCAGTTGCTTGATTTGGATTAAAGACAAAACACCACCTTTCCCCTCCCTAAGTCTATGCAAATAGAACATCACTCTGCAAATAGAAATTCTTGGTCAGGAGACATTGATTAAGAAATTAGCTGTTAGAGCAAATCTAGCAACACAGAATGGGCACCCTTAGGGAAAAGATTCATACTTCTTTATCAACGTGAGTTCTTGGGTCTTTTATGCATCATTGCTGTCATTAATAAATGTCCATGAACTGAACATACAGTTCTTGGGTTGTGTCTGGAGACATTCTGGTGGACTGTTAAAGGCTATTGTGGATTAGTGAGGCCCTGGGCTCAGGAGTGAAGGGCCTGGGTCACTATCTCTATGACCCTGACCAAGTTACTTAGCTGCGCTGAGCTCCAGTGTATTCATGTGTAAAAAAGAGGGGCTGGTCTATGAAATTATGGTTTCCAAACATAATACTATGGAACGTGAGGGCCATGAGCATGTCTTTTAGGGACCACTGATAGAATCATCACAGAGATAGAAATAGGCACCTTAGTTCCTCCAGAGCAACCCACTCTCATCATTTATTAGATTCCTATGTGGCAATTTTTTAATCAGGGGTTTGATTGCACTGCTTAAAATAAATGACAAGAAACACTGGTCTAGATGATTTTAATAACCCCACTAGCTATGCTATGTAATGAATCTATGAGCTTTTGGCTACAGCTTTCAGGAGCACCAAGCTGTGTCTGAAGGATATGTACACTTAGGCCTGTGGACTAGGAGGATCCAAGGTCTAGAGGGAATGACAGCTTGAATTTTTTTCAATCCTTTCACTGTGCAAATGTCTTTGTCCCAAGAAATCACTAAAAATTAATTACACAGCTATCCCCACAAAGTGCTGAGAAAGAACTAAGAACTAATCCAACTGCTGGTTCTATGAAGAATTCCCCTCTTCATCATTCTTATCAAATGGTGATAAAATCTCTTCCTGAATTCCTCCAGTAAACTCACCACCTTGGGTCATACCTGAACCCCTGGTATATAGAGCTTGATTTCTTCAGACCATACAAGACCATCCCAAATCCTCCTCTCAGAATTACCCTTCAAGTAATCAAAGAGATGACCATGGCTCCTCCTCATCTTCAGTTGAGCAAGTAATCTCTTCTACCCTTGAGCGTTTCTTTCTTATAGCACAGGCTTAACTCCCTCCACCATGCCAGGGGTCCTCCTGAAGACCACCCATTGGAAATGTACCAGGATGCACAGGACGATCAGAGCAGAGTAGAGCGGAGACATTTTCTTTGTCTAGTCAGTGATTTTAGCTCTTCTACGCATTAGAATCACCTGGACAACTTTTAAAAATATTGTTTTCCAGGATCCATCCCTGAGCAATTAAATCAGAAATTCTGAGGGTGGGTAACTATGACATTAAAAAAATTCCAAGTAATTCTTCTTAGTCAGAACTAAAAATACTGATTTTTTTTTTTTTTTTTTTTTAGATTCACTGATCTTGACGCTAGTACAGAAATCCTTGAGTTTAGCT
>NW_023601910.1:0-16082 GCF_014898055.3 Talpa occidentalis
CTTGTTTTTCTTCTGCAAAATGAGGGGATTAAATTGACATGATGGTATGTACTTCAGAAATCCTTAACATGTCTTGAAGTTGAGTTGAATAATATATTTATCTGCAACAAATTTATTTAACTCAGATTTTTCAAGAAGGTAAATTTTTGCTAAAGTACATCATAGAATGAAGATACTCCATGAAGGTGAAGTGAAAAGTAATAAAGGGAAAATTTGAGGTGCTGAACAGAAAATCCTAATTTCTCTGATGGTAGTAATGAAAGCCTATCATTGGAGAGCTCATTGATGGGGAACACTGTGCTCTAAATCAGTTCTCAAATTTAGTGTACATAAAATTATATGTAAATACTGTCAAAATTCCGATTAAGTAGGTCATTGGTTGGAGTGGGAGTGGTGCTGAGCTTCTTATTTATAATAAACTCTGAAATGATGTCAGTAAGTTCTGTATCAAAGGAATCCATATATACTATGGTTTATGTGTTGTATCATGTTTACCATATTTATAGATCAGATTATTGGCAATTTTGACAATGGTGTTCATCTAGAAATAACTCTGTTATCTATCCTTAGGCAAAGGAGAGAAGAATCCAGGTAGTGAAAAAAATATTGGTGCCTATTGATTGAGGTTCTTGTGTAAGAAAAAGACTGATGGGTTTTAAATTTCAGTTGTCTGATTTCCTCTTATGATTTAGTTCTTTTTAGTGGAAGATAGTTTAGAAGTAACAAGAAGAAGGGAAAATCATTAAACTAGACACACATCATTGTTGACAGTGATATAGGAGGTTGAACAATCTAGAAAAACACAGCCATCTACAAGGTATTCAGTTGATGGTTCAGCATACTCAAACATGGTACCTTTCAGAGGATTCATTCTCTTAGTCACAGAGACAATAGTTATGACCCTCATATTATCAAAAATAGGATAGATTATGCTCACTATATTATCAAATTAGTGGGTAAATCAAATTAGTGGGTATATTTTAGAAAAATTGACCCCCAAAATGTTATACAAGTATTAGTAATATAATTTTTAGTTATCTTGAAAATTTCTAGTCCAAAACATTTCATTTTCCAGGCAAAAATATTTTTAAAAAGGTGTCAGGGCAATTATATACATTTATTCTGCTTTAGGCATAATTCTATTTTATTGTACTGACTATTAGCTACATTCTCTGAAAACTCATTGACATAGAGAAGAGACTTATCACTGTAAAAAACAATAGTTATCTGGGTATTTATTTCTCCATAAATCACTTGAACTCAGTGAGCTGGGTCACCACTTAATGATTTTCACATGTATTATTTTTTACATCTAATCATTGTGTCCATAGCAATTTAGAAGTAGAACTATTGCTTCTGCCATTCAGTAAGGTATTCTGGTTCCCTAGCAAAGTAACTAGTTTGGAAAAGTGAGCCTCAAAAATATATTATTTATTAGGCTGCAAGTGGGCTCTCTCCTAAATGTTTTTTGTTTGTTTGTTTTTTTCTTTCGTTCTCCTAAATGTTTTTTTTTTTATTAAGAGTTTCTAGTCTGCAAGTATCTTAGGTATTGTAGTCAAGTATTTATTATCTCTCATTTTCTAAATACCAAGTGTTTGAGCCCCTCCTATCCTAGTTCTTTCACATTCAGTTGATGCTTTAGTACTAGAAGAGTGAGGTTAAGTGCCAGGCTGGATAAAATTGTTTTAACACTGAAGGAAAGAAATCGGCATATAAAGATATCATGAAGGTTGTCTCTGTGATTCTAATTCCTCTTAAAATGTAGTACTTTGAAAATAGGACTAAAAATACTGTTTTTTTCTTGTACATATGTGTGTCCTGTGATTCTTCATTTCTTGAATATTTTGTTTTAAGATGTAATTTTATTAGTGTGTGTACACGTGTGTGTGTGTGTGTGTGTGTGTGTGTGTGTGTTGCTTGGGAGGAAAGGTTAAGAAGAAAGAAGGATATATTTTAGGATTTTGGATTGTGGTTTCTGACTGTTCTCACCATGTAAATTAAATTTAAAATAATACTCATTGAATTCTTTCTTTCACCATTAATTGATCTGTATTCAATCGACCTTGGATGTTCTTGGCACCACCCTTCTAAATAGCCATTATCTTTGACCCTGGATGGATTCCCATAAATGAAAAATGAATTTCCAATATCTGAAGTCTCTACCTAATATTAACCTGTAATTTAGTAGAAGTTATTAGGGAAGAAATCTCAAAAGAAAAATCATCTTGTAATAGAGTAATACATACTTTGAGCATCATATATCTTTGTGTTTATGCTCAAGACATTTGTGTGTTAGTGTGTACAGCACTGCTATGAGAAGATATATTGAGTATGGCTGGGGCATTATAGAAAAATACACTTGCCATTTATCAATTACATGTAAAGCAGAAATTCCATCATCTGTGCATATTTCCATAGCTATTGTCATTGATAAATAGACTTAACAAATAAACCAGTCATTCAGTTCTTAAAGTAACTTCTTTCCATGGGTTCATAAAGGAAACAAAAAATAAAGGATTTGTAAAGGGGAGTAAATGATTAGGAATGATTTTTGTACATATTGATGTAACTTATCAATGTTTCTCATTATTCAGTAAGTTTTAATACTGCTATGAATCACATGTATAGAAATTTGAAAATTTTACCTGGAAGGGGCAACTGAAAAGTGGAATTGTTCATAAGTTTATTGGAAGAATTAGAGCTCATAGTCCTCAAATGTCTTCTCATAATTTTGATTTAAATATGCTAGAAAATAGAAACATAGTTTTATCTAGATTGTTCTATATGAATTATTTATCTAAACAAAATACAACTATTGGTTTATGTTAGATTTGTAAGATAATATTAGCCGCTCTTATTTCCCTCTAGTAGGGTCAAAGGTAGACATTTTTAAATTGTATCCCAGCATATTTTAAACAATTTTGATGGATAGCCTTTTTGCATAAACATGGAAACTTTTAAAAGGAAAATGGAATAATAGGTTTGTGATAAAATGGTATCAAAAATTAGAAATGTAATAGGTAGGTTTTTTTTTTAAGCTGTTAACCTTTCCTACTTGAACAAGCGTATTTATTGTATATGAAGAAATTGGGATTAGGAGTAGTGTAAGTAATTTCTCAAGTTCACAGTTTATAAATGTAGACAGCATTTGATCCCATGACTGTTTTAATTGACTAAATAAACACAATGTGTTTAAAATCCCCACATATATCAAAACCATTTAAGAGTTTCCTCTGTGGAAGGAAACTAATTTTCCTTACCAATTAATTGCATACTGGAAAGAAGGGCCAATGATGATCTCTCTGTGAGGATCTGGAACACTTTAGAAAAAAAAAAATATCATATCCTTTGTGTAAAATCAGTTTTAACGCCTTTTCTAAAGTTATCAACTTACTATTGTAATCAGAATGATTTGCTAGTATTTTATAAGGGAAGTATAAAGCATGACATCACTAGTCTGACATTCTGCAATAGAATGTAGCAAAGGATCTTTTATTTGATGATGGAGTTTCTTCCTTTGTTCCTTCCTTCCATCCTTTTTGTTTGTTGTTTACCTTCTTTTTTTTTTTGGCTTGAGCAGCCTCTCCTTTGTCTAAGTAGAAGGAAAAAAGGTTTGATCTCTCTTAAATTAAAGCAAATTAGCCAAACAACAGTGCTTTCTCTCTAACCTTATGATATTACCATCTATTAATATTTATCTTCTCTTATTTCTTATCGTTTCCCCACTCCCAGATGCCATTCTTTCTCCTGGTATGTTATGCTTCTTTACTCCTTTTGAAAGCTTTCCTACACCTCCTCCCACCCCCACCCCCCTTTAATTCATTATAGTTAAAAAGAGATTATTTGCCTGGGAACTTAGAACATTTTCAAACCTCTTCACCAACATCACACCACTTTTTTTCATGTCTGAATAACATCTGAGGTGATAAGCTGGTGAGAGCTGTATGGTCTCTCTGGCACTGCACCTGATTCCAAATTTCACATCAGAAAGCTGGAGGGCCCACACAGTAACTTAGGCTCTTTGGTTTCTTCTTTGGTTCTGTAAGCCCTTCAAGCCACTTAGGGGAATGGTGATATCTCAGAATCTTGGGAGCAGGATCCTTTTTGATACAAACTATAGTACAGACAGAATATTTTGTGTTTTTTTTTTCCCATTTACTTTTTTAATATTAATTTTTTTACATCATTGTTCATTTTTAAACAATATTTGCTTCCCCCCACCCCCTCAGGTGTAGTCCCTATAAAGTTTCCTTCACCAATGCACCAGCACACCATCGCCTCAGTCCCCTGTGCTCCTCCCTCTGATCCCTCTCCCTCCTCCTCCCCTCCAGTATGTCTCTTATTTATAATTGTCTGTTTTTGCTTTGTTATATTTTGTACTGTTATTTTTTTTTACACTGATGTCTTATTTGGTTCCCCTTTATTTCTGCTATAAGTGAAACCATCTGATATTTTTCTTTATCCTTCTGTCTTATTTCACTGAGCATAATTCCTTCTAGTTCCATCCACGTTGCTGAGAGTGGCATGAGTTTATCTTTTTTGATTGCTGAATAATATTCCATTGTGTATATATGCCACATCTTCCTGATCCATTCATTTATTTTTGGGCATTTGATTGTTTCCAGGTTTTACCTATTGTAAATAGTGCTGCAATGAACATAGATGTACAGGTGTTCTTTTGAATCAATGTTTTTATGTCCTTTGGGTAGATCCCTAGTAGTGGAATTGCCAGATCGTCCATTTTTAGTAGACTGAGGAACCTCCAGACAGCTTTCCATAGTGGTTGGACCAGTTTGTCCTCCCACCAGCAATGTAGGAGAGTTCCTTTTTCACCACATCCTTGCTAACATTTGTTGTTGCTGGGTTTTTTTTGATATGTGCCATTCTTACTGCCATAAGGTGGTATCTCAACGTGTGATTTTGATTTGCATTTCCCAGATTATAAGTGATGTTGAACATTTTTTTCATATGTCTGTTGGCCATTTGCATGTCCTCTTTGGAGAAATGTCTTTTAAGTTCTCAGGCAGAATATTTTGGTGTGAAGAAGGGGAGAATGAATATTGTGTGAAATTTATTTCATTCTATGAAGGGAGGAAAATAAAAGCAAGAAGACGCCTATACAGAAAGAGAGTCTGTAAAAGAGAGTCCTGTTTCCAAAAATTTGCAGTCTCAAACTTAGCCAATGTAAGTGTGAGACATAAAATTCTTAAAAAATATAAAGCAAAATGAATCAAAATTTATTTTTGTATGAAGAATCTAAAGTTGTATTCAAAGTATGTAAGCAGAATAGAATATGATTTATACCTCAAGCATTCAAAATCAGTTTGTGTCTTAAGTAAGCAAACAAGATCAAAGTGCCATTTATTATCTGACTGGAAATAAATGATTAACTGAGAATGGGTTGATGGTTCTACATAAGGCAATGGAAAAGTTAAGGAATTTGTAATTCATAGAATTACACAATTGTTTTAAGTTAAACAGTGTGTATATTTACAAATAAGAATTGATTTCTCCTTTGCTTTTTCTTAACATTCAACATTAGCTGTTTTGAAAGCCTAAAACTATCATTCATAATAAGCTTATGTGATCAGCAGAAATGCTGATACCTTCACTTTAACTCTCTTTTAAATATGTGGATTGGGAAAATACCCAACTTTTTTTCCTATTAGGAAAAACTGAGGCCTATGAAAAAGCTAAATATGATCAGAAAAGATTCTTTATATGTGAAATATTACACAATACAACAATGTAACAAAGCATTGTAGTTACTTAATATTAGTTAATGTTTGTCTAATAGAGAAATATATCTAGTTTTGCAAATTAGGTGAATGATTCATAGGCAGTGGTTTTAGTGTATATGAGTGTACCACTCCTAGTGTATCTTCATTAAATAACATTTTTAATTATTTTCTTAATGTCATTTAAATGGATTGATGTCCTCTCCCTCCATAATTCTGTTTGGTTTTTACAGAGAACTTTGCTTCTTATTTTGTGTGTGCAAAGAAAGGGAGATAGAATAAGATGGAATGGAAAGAAGAAGGAAAGTTTATGCTTTAAGCACTATAATCTAAAAAGGTGTTTTTAAAAACTTGCTGCCCTACTCAGTTACTGAAGAAATGTGTATTTTCTACTTCCCTCATTGTCTTCAGTTTTGTTAGACTGGCATACCAGTCAGTACAGACATGGCTCTGTGTGCTCCCTCTAGTTCACCACTCTACAAGGTCTTTTGACATTCTTGATGTTAAGCACATTAACAAAACACAGTGACTAAGGTAGATAAGACTATCTGTAAGTAAAATTGTAAGATAATTTATTATTAATAGAAGAAATTCTTTCTGAAGAGATTACTTTTCACTCTCCTTGGTGTGATTAAATATTCTGGTTTTCCAATTTTAAAAAGTGACTGTGACTCTGTGTGTGTGAGGGTGTGTGTACGTGTACAGTATAAGGAAGAGGCAAGAAGAAGCTGTGAAATACAGTGAAGATTAACCCTCAAATATGAAATGAACTGAATAGACTTTTTACACTTTCTCTTTTACTCTATTACCTCTTTCTAACTATTCTTAGTAGTTATGAAAAAAAAATCTCAGTTCTTTAATCAGATAAATGGAAAAAAAGTTTTTTGAGAAAAATACAGCAAAAGTAATTCTAAACTGTGAAAAATATGGTGGTTACAAGAGGAGAGGAGGTTTAATAAAGGAATCATGTGATGGGGAAAGGCACTGGCACTTTGGTGGCAGATGAATGAAGCATGTGCCCATGTTGTGGTATGAAGTTGTAGTCCCTGAGTTATGTAGTTTTATAAACATGGCAAATCAATAAAATTTGATTTTATAAAGAATAAATAAAAAGGAAAAAAAAAAGGAAAATTTTATAATGTTCTTTAAGGAAAAGTGTTCAAAAAATTCAAACTTGCCATCTAGAAAACCATATGAATGTTTTCTTTTTATTTTCTTTAAATAACAATGAATCTTCTCACTAGGAGAGGAGGACTTTTAAAAGGTCACAGAATAGATTGAAGATTTAAAAAACCCCTATTTTTCTGTAGATATTAAATAGAAAAGAAGCACTCTTGAGCCCATTCTGGATAAGGAACTTTTTAAAAATGTCTTTATATTTGAACTTTTGTATAATGTATCAGAACTGATCACCACTACAACTTATAAAACATGAAACATATAATGCATTTATCCTATTTAGAGAAAATGATTTGCTGAATATGGGTTGTCCTTTACTTAGTCTCAGTTTTCTTTAAGTGAAAATACCAAAGGCAGTTAAATAAAATTCCTTTAAAAATAAATGTGTTTGGATGCTCTCCTGATATCTATATTCTTCATAGCATGATAAATACCCATCGAGGTTTTGCAGTGACATTTCCAGTTTCAAATATTCTGTCCTCCTGTCACCATAAATGTGTCATACTTGGCAGACTCTGTCCCAATTTTTCATTTGGAAGATATAGTCACTGAATTCATATGTTGCCAAATAGAATTTCCTTGGCTCTTACTGTTTATAAGGGAAAATTGAACTGTCATTTGTGAAACACCTACCATGTGTCAGAGTAATTGGTGTCCTGCATTATTTTCTATATATTGCTGAAAGATAGATACAGTTATTCCCATTTTACAGTTTGTGAAATAGAGAGGCATAATGGTGTATAACATATATTCAATTTTAAGGAATGATGCCATGATGCTAGGGTTCAAACCAAAATATTTGAATACCAAACCCTGGATTCTTTCCCCAATTTCTGTACACCCTGCCTCACTATTCTGTACTTCCTGTCAGACAAACCAAAATGTGAAACATCAGCACAACTGAGAAGATTTTCAAAAATTAACTGCATGAACACTGTGATAACCTATTCAGGACCCAAGTCATAATTAAATTAAACAAAAAAAAATCCCAGTGCAATTAGCCTTAAGTTCTATAATCTTATTACCAACCTGTTATGGTTGCTAGTCTGCTTTGTGTGTGTGTTAGTAGTATGTCTTGCTATCTTCTGTGTCAGATAATAAGATACTAGTTTTGTTCATTAGTGGAAATTCAAATAGTATTCCATTTTTTTATGCCTAGAACTCTGCTCTCTACAAGAGAGGCAACTAGCGTTTAAGGAATCTTATAAAAAAAATATACAACTAATAACCTTTGGAACCACAGAATGAGTCAGCAATGAAACAAATTAAACCTTTTTAGTTTGAACAATTTAATCTCTTGTTAAATTCCTACTATATTATTCTAGTAGGCAGGAATGTAATTTGGAATATTGTACCATGCCTTTAAAACTTTCCCATAGATTTTGTTCCATCATAAACTGCTCTAAAATGAGTAAAACAGTCTACTATGTTACATAAATATTAATATCTTTCAGAGTTTTGTTAATGTACTGATGTATGTTCAAAATGATGTATATGTTCAACAATAGGAAGGACACAACTTATCTCACCTTTTTAAGTAAATAAATGGCAATAAATAACAATAGTATAATATCATGAGATTAATTCTGAATTCATGAAAGTGTTTAAAATATACCAGCTGAATAGAAATTAAGTTTAAATCCCTGTAAAAATCTAAGCAGAGTAGAAGTTCCAAAGTCATATTAAGTGGAGACCCTGTATTTTCAATATCTATGAGCTAGGAAATATTTTAAAATATAAAAATATTTTAACGTTTTTATAGCATCGAAGAACAATTAGCTTTAGAGAAAATGAGACCACAAATTTATGTGATTTACCAGTTAAGACTGAAGATAAGTCTAGACTATTAAATTTCAGCTTAAAAAATAATGTAGAATAAATGTGGTTTTTCTTCACCTGTAATATTGTCTATAGTATTGTCAGTTTAGTAAATGGACCCAGTGATTAATAGGTATGTTTAGTCTTTCCAAATTTATAGCCAAAATTTCACACAATTTAACATGCCTTTGATACCCACTCTATGTGTAGGGAAGTCCTTTTATACCATTTTGCTTAAAAATAATTTTTGGACCTTGAAAATATGTTCTCTGAAGCAATTCATGTCTATCCTTCTGGATACTATTTAATTCTGTTTGTTGATTAAAATCTACTGGGGGTAGAGAGGTGGTTGTTTGATGTAATTGTTTAAATGCAAATGATTAAGTAGGGTAAACATTAGCAGTATGGCAAGTAGAACCAAACATATTTCCTTGTGATCCTATGTTGGAAAGATAATGTGATTTTTAGAGAGACCAGCTTCTCCAAAATGATCTAAATTCTAACTTGCTTCTACAGTCTTCTTTATAGCATCTTCACTTAAGTTTAGGAATCCCCATAGGAAAATACTCATTAAAATTGGATTTTAGAATTGCTGTACTAATACTGGTCCCTTAAATTAATATAATATCTGCTGTCTTTTCTTATTTCAAATTACTTTCCCCTAACAACCGCTTTATTAGTAGAGCCTATTTGTAGAAGTTCAGTGTGCGTTAGTTGGCTTCAATCACACAGTCTACTGAGGAGCCTCATTGCAAGTTTTCTTTAGGATGCATATTTGATTAAACTCTCCCAATTTATTTCTTAGTTGTTATACTTGGTTTACCAGTACAGCTTCCACATTAATTGACAGTAGAATTTATTCTCTGGGATTCCCACTGTACATCATCATGAATGTCATGAGAATAAATCTACAAATAAAGCCAATTTCTCTTAATCAAGGGAAAATATATACTTCACTTTTCATGTTGTTAAATATTAACATTGCACAAAGTTATTAAGTAATAAAAAATTAAAATCTGGATTTTCTAAGATAAGACATATGGACTACCTTTATTTCATTATTTATACTTTATTAAAATGAAGTATTATAATCTCAAGTTCCTTGCTCCATTTTGTTTCCAGGGTGGTGATTTGAGAATTTGTAATAGGCAACCACTTTTTTCTATTCTCAACACCTAAGTATTAAATATCAAAGCAAAGCTGTCATACATCTGAATGTCAAAATATTTTATATTAGTTGTGTTGGTAAATTGAAAGTGAAATGTTTAAGGGAAACAATAATGTCTGTCATCACACCATCACTTAAAACAGAAGTGACCCATTTAGCCAACCTTGCCCTGCTGTCATAAAGTTGCAGTTGCAATATCTATGTTGACTTACCCACAAACTAATTATAGTTTTTACGATGGGAGGAAACTATTGAAATACAAAAATTGCCTCACCTACTTAATATTAGTAACAATATTAATGATTGATGTTTCTCCTAGTCAATTTGTCCTTCTTCCCCACTCCTCCTTTGTTCTATCCTTTCTTCCTTCTTTTTTCCTCCCTTCTATCCTTCTACCCCCTCACTCTCTTTCCCTTCTTTCTTTTTATTTTAGGGTTCCGTGTTTAAAAGACATAAGTTTTTAGTGTAGTATAGTCAGATGACACTTTAAAAAACCTTCTCTTCCAAAATTTTTTCTCAGGTGGCTGGTGGGAAAAAAAAAAGAGATTTTTTTCTCCAACTTTACAAAATAGGAAGAAAATGCTGATACTGTGATTTATAATTTAATAGTGGGGAAAAAAGAATCATTCCATACTTCATTATGTGTACCAGCACAAACACTTGCACAAATACACAAACACTTGGTCACACTGTCATTTTTGTCAAACTTCCAAAAATTCAGTAGCTTAAAAATACCAAGACAATTTAGAACAAAGGCATAGCTAATAAAAGAATATAGGAACTGACAGTAAAAAGAGTTGTTTCCTTATGTCAGTTCTGCTTTTAATACTAAAATTGTTTTGCCCTCCACCTCCTATGTTATATGAAGTGATCTGCATTAAATAATATCTAATGTAATTTTTCATTCTAATACACAGTGTCTCTAAATCACTAGGTATTTTATTATAAAAGCCCAATAACAAATATTTCATAGAACCAGAAGCTTCTTATCTGGCAACCTCAACCATTCAGAGCCCCAGCCAAGAACCCATGAACCCATGGGAAACACAGAGGTTCTGAGCAGCCAAAATAAATGCTGATGTCTATGAGATCAATCTTTTCTAAAAATATTTTTATTGAGGTAATGTTGGTTTACATCATTTTTGTATTTTAGAAGTTAGGGTCCTCCACTTGTTGCCATAGCACACCCCACATCTAAGCACCTAAGTCCACTAAACTGAAGTGAACTCATATCTAAAAACACTCATCAATTGATACAGTTTGTTCAATATCAAGTTACTAAAAAATTCAGTGGAAACTCCAGCAGCAAATTAATTTATAAAATGAAAATAAGAAATCTGACATATTCTCTTTTATTGAGCTTTGGCCAGTCCAGACACAAATGTAATATGGCTATAAATCCCAACTGAAAATTAACTGTATGCTTTCCTCATATTGGGGAATGTGAATCCTAAAATATTTAAGCCTTATTTTGTACCGTATTATATATGAATCAACTGAGACCCAGGAAAAAAATATCACGGTGTTTCAGAGATAGAAATGAGAAAAGAAACCTGATCTTCTAATTCATATGTCAGGGTTCTTTCAACTCTGAGTTACAGAACTGATATTCTGTACTGGATTTTAATAAAGACATCTTAACATCTGCTTAATAACATCAGTGGCAAGTATTTTAAGACTAAAGATCTGGGTGGACATCACTGTCCATGATCCTGGGGATCTGAGG
Organism: Talpa occidentalis; assembly: GCF_014898055.3. Classification (NCBI taxonomy): domain Eukaryota; kingdom Metazoa; phylum Chordata; class Mammalia; order Eulipotyphla; family Talpidae; genus Talpa; species Talpa occidentalis. Next base: position 11,630 of record NW_023601910.1, read on the forward strand.
TCATCATTTTGAACATCATTTTCCTAGTCAGGGCATTTAAGGAGAGCACACAAAAGCAACTAAATAGTGAATAGGAGAGAGGCCATCAGCCAGGCAGGTGTAAGTTAGTGGGATGGATTGACTTCCCTACAGAGAAGAGCACAGATTGCTCAATTACCCTTTTGTGCAGCAAGGAAAGACGAAAGAACACCAGAGACTGCTAAATCCAAGCTAGCAACTTTGGAAAGAGATATTTGAAAGACACATAAATCATATTTTCCACCCTCTCCCTATGTAGAGTTGCATCAAGTCAAAACTGAAATTCACCAAAGTAAGCAGTCTTTGGTGACCATCTTTGGTTAACACTATCACTTCAATTGGAATGTTTAAATAATATTAGCACAATGGCTTTGTATTTTATATCACAACTTGTATGAGGTTCTTGATCTACTCATCAGTGCTTTCAGAAATACTTTTGGCATCACAAATGAATTAAGAACCTGCTCTAGAAAATAAAAGTTACTCGTGACTGAAAAACTTAATATTGTAGATTTTTTTCATTTCATTTTGTGCTTTTATTAGCAAAGTTTTAATTGGTAAGCACAAAACTTTAAAAAAAAAAAAACAGTAATATTTCTTTAGGACTGATTAAGTTCCAGCTTAGGGCTTTTCTCTTTCTGTAGTTTGTAGTGTTTGCTGAAAAGGGCTTGCATGTGTTAAAACCAAAATGCATGTTACATTAACAATTTGCATTTAGAAATCCAGGCACCTAACACCATCAGAGTTAATATTTGCTTTGGACTGTTCTGCTTATTTAGTCTCAAGCTTTTCCAAAAGCTAACACAAAAAAGGCAGCTTTCCTATTTGCCTGTAAGTGTGTGATTTCACACGTAGTATATGATGTGCTTTAAGTCAGTATTAGCTGTTTTTCACTTGAGCAGTGTACTTAGCTATATTGGGAAATGTGAACTTTGTAGTTGCATAGTGTGCAAATCAACTGAAGTTCATGTTGATTCCACTTTGGAGACATTTTTTCCTTATTATGCTTCATCTTCATTTCCCCACAGTATTTCATTACTTTTACATGACCTTCTAAACATTTTAACTTCCTATCAAGGTTACCTTCCCTTAATCCCTTCTCTAATTGGTTGTTCTCCATTACAAAAGACAAATTTCAGTAGCAAAAATAATATGTCCACTTCACTGCTCTCCTTAAAATACACCAAAAAGGGCCTCCCTGGTGGTGCAGGGGTTAAGATGCACGTTGTTTCTTTCATTCTACTAAATAAAAGCTAAAAATGTTTAACAGCTAACATTGTTGAACTCTACTGATATATTAATGACAAATAAAAATTATATTTAAGTTGTACAATGTGATGTTTATATATATATATATATATATGCATACATTGTGAAATAATTACCACAGTCAAGCTAATGAAGAGCACCTCAGAAAATTACCTTTTGTTGGTGGTGGGTACACTTGAAATCTACTCTTTTATAATTATATATACATTGTCATTAATTATAGTGACTGAGTCATGTATTAGACCTCCAAAATGTATTTATCTTATAATTGAAATTTTATTTACTTCTCCCACGCCTAGCCTATAGTAACCACTGTTCTTCTTTCTTTACTTTGAGTTGGTTTTGTTTGTTTTTTAAGATTTTTACTTAAAGACATCATGCAATATTTGTCTTTCTGTGTCTGACTTACTCTACTCAGCATAATGTCAAGGTTCATTCATATTGTTACAAATAGCAAGATTTCCTTCTTTTTAAAGTCTGAGTAACATTCTACATATTTATTATATATATGATTATATGTAACATTTTCTTTGTGCGTTCTCTTTGTGTGATATGTGTATGTATATATATATTTTTCTTCATGCATTCTACTTGTTGATAGATTTCTAAATTGTTGGCTTATCTTGCATACTGTAAAAAATGTAATGACTTGCAAGTACAAATATCTCTTTGACAAACTGATTACTTTTCCTTTGGATATATATCTAGAAGTAGAATTTCTTGATCATATATTATTTTTATTTTTATTTTTGAGAACCTCCATTTGCCTTTGCATAATACATGCAAAAGCTTATCACCAACACTGCACAGGAGTTTCTCTCTTTTCATACCCTTACCAATGCTTATTTTCTTTTGACTTTTTGGTACTAGCCCTCTTCACAGGCATGAAGTGGTATTTTGTGACTGTAATACCCATCTTCCTATTATATTATATGGTATATATATTATTATATTGTATAATATATTACCATTCAATAGCTTTATATCCAATGTACTTTTAAGTAATATGCATTAGAACATTGGATTAAGGGAAATTTGATTTTCTAAAGTTATAAAAATTATTGGGCCTTCCCAGTGGTGCAGCGGATTGAGCGCAACTCTGTGAAGCTGTCTGCAGCCTCTGCAGTGCGGGTTCGATTCCTGGCCGGCCAGGGCGATACCCATATAGTGCGGCAGACCTCTCCTGCCTCACTCGCTGGTCCCCTCAGCAGCGTTGTTGGTCCCTCTGCCTGTTCTGCTCCCCTCTCTGTCTCTGGTGAATCCTCTCACCTCCCATGCTTCAACCTGTACCCCAGCTCTTGTATAAATAATAAATCTTTAAAAATAAATAAATAAATAAATATTACCAAAAAGTAAGTAGTATTTGGCACAGGTCAGTTTTAAAGAGCATTTAATTCTGATGAGATGCACTCTGAAGTTCTAGATGTTTAGCATATATCTTTTATATGTGGGCTTTTTTTTTTCACTTTTAGTTTAGTACAGTGTTTTCCCTATATATATTATCACAAAATCTCTTATAGCTACAAAGTTTTGGAATGAATAGCACATTTATATAATGATATTTTTCTAAAGTACATATGTATTATTTTCCTTGATCTTACATGTTTACCTTGGGTTACTCATTTGATAGGATGTACTAGATATTTTCTTTTTAGAATAACCTCCACAAGACTTTGTAGAATAGCATCATGTTAAAATTAGACATGAGACTCAATGGATATAATAACAAACTCTACCTAGAAGTTATTTAGTACATATGTACTGATTAAATATGCCAATTATCATATTTGTATGTTGAAGGTGCCTACAATTCCAAAAGATAAAGAAAAATTTAAGCTTGGTTCCAGAGATACTGTTTATTGTCTATTCCATATACACAGAGAGTAAAATTATTTAGGACATGCACTTATTCTGTTAGTTGTAGGACTCATAAGAGGGAACTAATTTGAAAATTACTATTGGATTTTCAGGCAGTGACACAGTCTGACTACTTCAGTCTTTTCTATTTAGTTTGTTTGTTTGTTTTCCAATTAATTCCTTGCTGAGGGAAAGTTTTTAGGAGTACTTTCAGTTACAGAACTGAAATGAGATTCATAAACAAAAGACATGATAAAATCTGCAGTCTTTCTAAAACTCTTTCAGCTCAATCTCTGTAACTTGGTATTCTTTTAATGTGTAGGAAGAGTGAACTTTTTTTCCTTAACAGCGCTATTGTCTTTAAAAGCTGTTAAAAATAGCAGAGCCAAAGCGGTAATATTAAAGATACAGTTTAGGGAAATTTGGAGTGTCATTATCTCCTGAGCAGTAACCATGAAATTAAATCAAAGACATTGTCTTTTTTAATGAAAAGATCAACCAAATGTGTTAGCATCTCAGTGGGGTGGGACTATGTGGGAAATATAACCATAAAACAGCAATTGCTGGCTGCAGCATGGCCACCAGGACACTGTTCAGGGAAAGTGTTGGTGTTGTCAGCACTGCTGAGATCTCCTGGGGATTCAGCAGCCAGAACTGAGATACCTTTGCCTGTGAATACAGAGCTTTGCCTTGAAGATTTTAATGTCCTTCTCTCCACTGTAACTAAGTGAATTTAGATGAGATGATCTGAACACAGAAGGCATACCATAGGCTGAAAACACTATGTGAATTCACTTTTTTAAAATTAATAGAATCTTTAAAGATCTGTTTTAGATTTACAGGAACTTGAGCAAAAGTACAAAGTTCCTATCTACTCCCCACACTCCCTACCACCTACTTTTCCTAAGCATTAACATTTCATTTGTGTGGTAGATTTATTACAATTGATGAGCCAATATTGGTACATTATTATTATTATTATTATTAACTAAAGTCCACAATTTATGGTAGATTTCTTTCTTTGTATTGTGCAATTTGTGAATTCTGATAATTGTATAATGACTTGTATTCACCATGATAGTATCAGAATAATTCCAGTGCCCTAAAAGTCTCTGTGCTACTTATATCGGCCCCTCCTCTCTCCTCTGAGTCTCTGGCATCCCTTTATAATTTTACTCTCTCCATAGTTTTGCCTTTTCATATAGTTTGTCATATAGTTTGAATCATAAAGCATATAGTCTTTTCCTGTTGATTTCTTTCACTTAGTATTATGCATTTAAGATTCCTCCTTGTCCTTTATGGCTTGAAA